>NC_089744.1:5710000-5737500 GCF_040412425.1 Macrobrachium rosenbergii
TAATAATTTCTTCATATTTCTTCAACTTGGACCTTAAGGCTTTGTATACATAGTGATTTCTTCATATTTCTTGCTCTTGGACCTTAAGGCTTTGTAGACATTTTCTTCATATTTCTTGCACTTGGACCTTAAGGGTTTGTAGACATAATGATTTATTTATATTTCTTGCACTTGGACCTTAAGGGTTTGTAGACATAATGATTTATTTATATTTCTTGCACTTGGACCATAAGGGTTTGTAGACATAATGATTTCTTTATATTTCTTGCACTTGGACCTTAAGGCTTTGTAGACATAATGATTTCTTCATGTTTCTTGCACTTGGACCTTAAGGCTTTGTAGTGACAAGCATATCCAAAAAGCGCGAAGAATTCGAGAAGTTAAGAAGGTGCGTTTTTGTGTGCGACTATGACTGTTGTTGCATACGTGCGTTTTTATGTATGCGTATAAATCCCACTTTTAGACTTCTTTCGAAGATAATTTTCAAATTTTTTCGTCTTTGTAGGAAGATGTTAGTTAGTAGTTAATGCACTCCTTGTCAGCGTTTGTTATTTTTCTGCTGAAACTGGAAATTTTAAATTAAAAATTCATATTCACGGCCTGTCTCAGTCGGACGGAAATTCCAGATTCAAGGGGAACACATTAAGCTTCATAATTAAACCCCTAGGGATTTTTTTTTTCATCTCATTTCCTAAGATAAGTTTAGATGGCATTTACCCACTGCCTGCTTTTCATTAAGCCGGCCTTATGACAGGATTTATCATATCCTAAATTACACGTTTTTACGTGGATTAAGAGGATTGCTGTGGACCTCAGTTTCTGGACTGGAGGAAAGGGACATACCTGTTAATAAGGCTTATTCTGAAGGCGTCATTTATATATATATTTATATATATATATATATATATATATATATATATATATATATATATATATATATATATATATATATATATATATTTTTTTTTTTTTTTTTATGAAAATCAGGCGAAGCTTACTTTTGGTCTCATGCTTTCCTACTCATTTGAGACTTTTAAAGGAAGCAAGTAACATTCTGAGGTTTTTTAAAGGATGTAAATTGCATATCATCTGCCGTCTCTACTACCCTAAGTGTATACAGGGACTAGATATAGCCATGAGGATCGAATATCAGTTGAAAACCATATATTGAAAAATCTTCAGTCGTAATCTTCGAACGCTATGGATTCTAATTTTTTTTTTATTAAAAGATGTTTGCATATTCTGGTGAAATCCTTCGTTTTTTTATGTCATTCCTCTCTCAAAATGTATTTGAAAGCATTTATATTGATTAGTAAGCAAATTAATTTACCTATTTTGATTTTATTTTACTCTGTTTTATCTTTCTTCCAAGGAGAAATTTGATTTTATTTTACTCTGTTTTATCTTTCTTCCAAGGAGAAATTTGGTAATTGAGTTTTACGCTCTGTCCACAGTCTATATCTCGCCAGTCCATTCAAAATCGCTTTTAGTAGATTTGCGAAATTCTCATACCAATTTTGTAAATAAGAGAAAATAATATTGTTTATGCCTACGAATAAAAAGTCTTCAAAAATGATTATGAATTGTGTTACAGCTTGTTTTACCTTCTCAAACAAGCATGACATACCCGGCTTCCAGTTCCAGCTGTCACAAATACAACGTCCAATCACAGACGACCGCATGGTCACCGCAGTCCTTTAGGGCGAGAATAAGATACCCGTAATTATTTACAGACATGGAACCCCTGCTGCCATCTATCGGTCACCTTTAGCAGAAGACGATTGCACTCTAACATGGGGAGAAACGATCATAGATAATTCACGATCATGGTTTTCTTTTTTCACGTTACATATCAATTTGATTTTACGGAAATATCTCGTGGGACATTTGTATAGAGAGACATTTCATTTCATTATTAGGGTTCAACAAAAGCGAATACGCAGAAAGTTTGTGCAAGTCGTCTTCTCCATAAGTTTCACTTCCACGTTAAAAGTATTGTGATCTGGTTTAATCATACTATAATTATTATTATTTGTTTCTACTTGTATTTTGACCTTTCCCTCTCGTTATTGAAAAAACCATTATTATCCATTCTATAAATTTTCCCAGTGAAATTACATTTTGCTGCACTTAAAAAAATGCAGCTATATTTCATTCCGTCTTTTCTTACTCATTCCTCATTGGCTTGCTGTTGCAATAATCAGATGGTTCAAAATTCCTTTTACAGAGCTAAATAAATGCAATGAAATTCCTTCCTGTGAACGCTTAGGTCAGTCCCCAGATAAAGTTGAATTTATGTTTTCCATTTCAGTAAGTATGTCTAAGGTAACAGTGACGTATTCGATTTTTTGATATTATTTCATAAGCATTGGCGAGGTCGTTTCATTATTAGTGTTCTTTGGATATTATAGACCTTATGCCCAAGGAGGTATACAAGTTTACCGGTCAGCCAAAGATTTTCTTAGGGCATTTTCTTATTGATATAACGTGGTTTTCTTAAAAAAAAAAAAAAACTTCCGTTTAGCCGCTAATTACCTTACATTAGTGATATTGTTGAGAACAGAATCAGCTCTTAAATACATAATCTTTTCCATGATTATACTGAAACACAGTTATTAATCTGTCATAATTCCAGTAATGAAAGTCGTTAGAATGTGCAGTTATATATATTCCTAAGCAAGTTACAAATGATTTTCCCGGAATAAAAAAACAATTTGTAATCATTTTTTCAGACCATCTTCATTTGAGCTGATCTGTCACAGGTCTTGTGCTTGATAGCAGAAGATACTTTTAGTTCTCTGCCTATTTTTGGACAGAAAGCTTTGTTTGAAGACCCTCACGATTACCCCTGGATCAGCTGAGATAACCCTCAAGGTGTTGCTCTTGAATATCATATATATAGTATAAATATTACGGGATGTGTCGTCTCCCCCGTATTTACTTTGGAGCGGTACGAGAATCCGTGAATGGAAGTCTTGTTTTCAAATACTCTTCTGAAAATGCCTCATGTTATTCTGCAAGGTCTGGGGAAGACAGAAGAGATCAGTGTTATCTTAATATCATTACAGGCTCTGTACAGAGCATTACAACTTACTGAGTCCGCTGTCCTATAAGAGTTCCAAAGTAAATCCTTACATTTTAAAAGATCTTCAATAAATAATTTGCTACAAAAACCACATGTTCTTAAATGAAGATTATCCACTCTTCTTGGAGACTTCTCATGAATAAATTAAGTAGCACACACACACACACACACACACACACACACACACACACACACACACACACACATATATACATATATATATATATATATATATATATATATATATATATATATATATATGTATATATATATGTGTGTGTGTGTGTGTGTGTGTGTGTATAGCTCAGGTCAAGTAGAAGGTCAGTGGACTAGGCGCTACGTTACTAGAGACTTATTGAGGACTACAAGGCCCTACCGTTCTGGCGCCATCCTCTCTACAAGGGTGGAAGGAATATATATATATATATATATATATATATATATATATATATATATATATATATATATATATATATATATATAATATATATATATACACACACACACACACATATATATATATATATATATATATATATATATATATATATATATATCCATTAAGCCGTAAGTCATGAGTAGACCTTACAAAAGTGAGCTACTGTACAGACAGCCTTTCTTGGTTGTAGTTTTTCTTGCGCATCATTAACATAGGACACCGGCTTTATTAACAATGTTTGTGGAACTGACGTGGTCACAATTATCTGATCAAGGACTGTTTTAAGGCATGGGCAAAGTGGACAGTTGCCCATCAGCTCCAGGGTTCTAGAGCCCTCACGATTCTAGGAATACCATTATTCTAGAGGCCTCACGAGTCTTTAGGTACCATGCTGCCTGATTTATTCATGAGCAGTCACTTAGCTGATTAATAAATCCTCATTTAACAGCACTTTTTCGTTTAAACATCGATCGTTGTAGGGATTTTTTTTTTTAATGAAAGTCCCAACGCATGTAGGAATTTAATTTCATTGACCATTTACTCTTTTAATTCCTGTAGGTTAGCGGACCCAGTGCATTGCAGTTCTTTAATCAGGGCCTGTATTGATATGAAGATTACCCTCATGTATTCTGTATTTAGATAACCCATCCAGAATGACGCTCTCATTTTACAGGAGTGGATTTGAAAAGAAGACTTACATTCTCTGATTCTTGAAAGGTACCTCAGTTGATGCGGAGGTAAGTGTTAGGTTCTTCAAATCAAATTCTCTGTCAAAAAATAGACTTTGAGTTGAGAAATATCTTTTATGCACATGAGCAGGCGACACATCAGCCCAAATTAAAAAAGGGGTTGACAATTTATTATAAATTGGTTATAATATGGCTGCAGACCGATCTATTTTTCCACTGTCGGGAAATCATAGATAAGCAGCTTAGGATATAATGTCATCAAAGAACATCAACTTTTATGACGTACATTAATGCAGTAATAACATTAAACGTTGTGCCTAAGTATGCTTATGACAGAAAAAATTATCTGATTAAACCCAGTGCAGTGTAATACTTTATGTAGTGAAGAACTTTCCCAATGTTAGGCAATAGCAATAATGTTTCGCAACACAACGAACTTCATTTTGAATGAAAACGGCATTACATGGATAAGCAGATGCCTTAAGAAAGAGCTTATTATTTGTAGACCTTGGACATGAGTTCTAAATGTATCCTAGGAACATCAAAGATGAACTCATCCCCATCACTGCTCATTAAATGAAAGCAGAGGATGGGATCACCCTTTATTACCGGTAACATCATTAACTGAAAAGGAAAGAAAAAATAAATTTTATGAGGGGACTGACCCCAGCGTTTACAAGAAGGGATTTCAGTAAATTTAATTTGCTCTGTAAAATGAAAAATGAGAGAACTGACGCTTCAATCGGCAAGACAACGAGGAATGAGTATGAAGGGACAGACTCATATTTACCTGCAGTTTATTTTTCTCTTGTTTTCTGTGCGGCAAGATGGAACGTCATCAGTAAAATTTACGGAACAGATAATGAAGCAGTTTCAGTAGCGAGAAGGAAAGGTTAGATTAAACGTAGAAGAACTAAGAATGAATATAGTAAAGTACGAAAAAACGAATCATAATGCTTCTATTGTAGAATAAAATGTTCCAAATGCATGGAAACTAAAATTAAATGCTAAATCTTGACCCTATTTTGATTCTCGGGATCTTCCGACTATTTAGGGCTAGATCATTATCTGGGAGGGTGCAATTGATAACGGGGAAATGTTCATCAAGATATTTCCATAGAATTAAACTGGAAGGCAATGTGACAAAAAAAAAAAAAAAAAACGATAACTGGGAATTATCTACGATCCTTTCTCCCTTGTCATGTAACAGAAACGTCTACATTTTACAGTTACCAATAGATGGCCAGAAAGGACTTTTTGTAAATAGTTCCAGTTATTTTATTCTCTGATAGGATTGCCCGGGACCAGCCTGTGGTTGGACGCAGTATTGAACTGGATTTCGGGCTTTTCATTCTCGTTTAAAAATATAAACGATCTGCAACTCAAATTATAATTATATTTGAATGCTTTTTTTTTTTATTCGGAAGGATTTACAATATTTGCTCTCTTATTTGCAAATGAATTCGAGAATTTTGAAAACGTCCTAAAAGCGAGTTTGAATGGACAGAGGACGTGTAAACCGTAGACAGTACGTGCAACTAAAGATGGAAATACAACAGGATGAAAGAAATTAAAATAGAGCGAATTAGATTGCTCAGTAAGTAATGTGAAGGCTCTGAAATAAATTTGGCGCCCATTGAATGACTTGAGAAAACTAAGAGTTTTACTGAAATGGGTGATCATTATTTAATGAAAAACAAAAATCTATTGCTTTTAAGGGTTTAGGACTAAAGATTTTTCAATAGATGGTGTTTGGTTGACTCAATCCTCACGGCCAAATTAATTTACTCAGGATTTAATGAGAGGAAATATTTAGTCCCTCTACAAACTGAGGGAAGTTTTAACGCCATATAATTTTCAATCTGCATCCTTGAAAAAACCTTGGATGGTTAGGAAAGCGAGAGATCAATAGCATGTTTTGTCTGATTTTCTGAAAAAAAAATATCGCCTTCAGAATATATTTTGGATAATGTATTTAGGTTCTTGCCTCCTGGCGACTCCAAGAAGCTTTTCATGTTCAAGATTTTTTGACTGAACATGAACATTGGTGCTCTTGACATGAAATTTTTTTTTTTTTTTTTTTAGATTTTCGAAATTTCCAAAGTTCAGGTAGGCTTTTAAAAAATCATTATGAAGACTGCTAGATATTTAAAAATTCAAAGTTGCATATTTTCAGTCCAATTTTCTAATTTATGACAATTTTTTTCAATGATTGTCTTTGATATCATACAGAAAAGAGATTACTTGTAAGCTTAACGTATTACGGAATTTCTCTCTTGTTCTTTCTCATCTGACTAATGCTACGATTGATAATACCTCATATTTAGATTCTCCATGGGCCTTCAACAGTTATTCCCTTTATTCTCCACAACGTCTTCAACACAACGTAAAGCTAACATCTCAAAATGAAATTCACGCGTTAAGGATATATGTTCGTTTTCGTGTCTTTTATTTTCAAAGTTTCCTTAAATGTATTTCGTTTTATGCACACACACACACACACACACAGAATATATATATGTGTGTGTGTGTGTGTTGAATTTTTATCACATCACCGTGATTTATATACAAACATTAAGATACAGATGTCGCCTAATATCACCGATGGGGAATTATAAGTGGTAAATAGACTGGTACTTAAGTGACTCGAACGTTCGACAGTACCCTCCAACAGCTTTGAGTTGACGTTCAAAATCACTGATGGCCCAGTGGTTTTGAACGCCGACTGGAAGTTGTTGGAGGGTACTGTCGAGCGTTCGAGTCACTTGGGTACCAATCCATTTATAAATAGATTGGTACCTAAGTGACTCGAACACTCGACAGTACCCTCCAACGACTTCCAGTCGGCGTTCAAAATCACTGATGGCCCAGTGGATTATCACTTTATAATAGCCCTTCGGTGATATTCCCCAAGTAGAGCGAACTGGATATTAAACTACATTTGTAGATTAATGTTTATATATATATATATATATATATATATATATATATATATATATATATATATATATATATATATATATATATATATATATATATATATATATATATACTTACCTTGTAGGTGCGAGTATATTTGTTCTTATATGCGTGTGTTCGTACTTGGTAGTGTATTCATTTACATGAAATGCTGTCTACATATGTCAATGAACAAATAATGAATAAGGACTCTGAGCGTAAGTAACATGCAAATTTAGCACTTGCTGGGAAGCCAGTGCGTTTTATTAGGCTTATTAAAACTATTGCTTCTTTTAACTCATGAAAATATTTTCAGCTATTAACATAACAGTAATTCTTAGTGAATAGGTGCATGAAAGTGCTGCATTTTATTAAATTTGAGAAGCTATGATTTCGGATTAAGTAAAAATATTAATATTTGTATGAAAATGTCTCTCATAATATTTTATAAAATGTATGAAACTCTTAATTGTTGCCTGTTAATTAACATTCTATTTCATGTTGACTATTCTGAATGAAACCGTGCATCCCATTATTTGTACAAAATTATTTCGTATAATTGGTAAGGAAAAAATTAAATTCATATTAGTGCATGAAACTGACGAATTCACATTACCGCACGACGGTAATTATTTCATGTGGAATTTATGAAACCTTCGATGAAAGGTTTGAGGATCAATAGATCACATATGATTGAAATTTTGTATTTGCAATGAAAGAATAAACTCATTTTAATTACAACTTATTCCAATCTGTATTATGTCAGTTTATGCTTGTGTTGCGTCTTGTATACGCAAGTAGCGTCTGTAGTTGCAATTAGGAGCTGGAATCAGAACCTCATATTAAATGTTGACATATTATATGTTTATTTTAAAACGTTTGTATCTCAGTAATGTCTACAGAATTAGCAATGAATTCTCATCTGGCGCGAAACAGTTCGCCTGACGAGTGTGAATCGATGACGTAAATTTTCCCTCGGGGGGGAAAAATAACATTGCTAGTGCTATACAATAAAGAAGTGTGCTCCGAGATGACAAATTAATGATCTCCTAAAGGATAACTTCAAGAATAAAAACACAGAACTGATAACTAATGAACCTCGAGGTTTGTGTCACGACCTCTCACGTCTCTCAGGCCACAGTTCATAGCGATTATTTTTAATTTTTGTTGGCTGCTGATTTTTTTTCTGACAAAGCATGCATAATAATAATAATAATAATAATAATAATAATAATAATAATAATAATAATAATAATAATAATAATAATACATTCTGCACGCTGATAACTCCGTGTACATTTTAGATATGTTAACTTCAAGGGGAAAGCTTACCTATACTGCGCTGGGTTAAATTTGTAGCCATAAAATATTTCTAAAAATATTAGATTTTAGGGGATCAATATTTGCCGAATGTGATGCACTGTTACTTAACTCGATGCATACTAACGTAAATATTACCGTATTACTTCATTCTGGTCGATGTTTAATGCCTCTCAGTGTATTTTTCGTATTTTCATCCTCCTGTGGTGAGGGAGCTGTTGGACCACTGTTCCTTCATCATAGCCCTTGTTTATTTTCCCTTTCGAAGTTCTGTCTTTCAGGGTTTGGAAGTATTTTAACTATTTTCAGTTTGGGGATAAATAAGGATTAATTTGAGGAAAGCTCATATAAAAAAGCGGTAGCGACTAAAACTATGAATATCAGGAGAGAATTTGGTCTGCGAAATCTTTGAAAGCATACTGAATACCCAAGACCCAGAGAAAATTCTAGCACGCATGACAAGATCATACAGGAAGTATGTTACCCTGAAGTCTACACGTTTCATCCTTTCGCTTCATCCTCTCTCTCTTAGGTGGTACTGTACAATACCAAATATTCTTCCAAAGTTAGCGACCAGTTCAAGAAATTACTCTACCCTGTAAGCAATACAATTAGCTAGATCTTCATTTATGATGAATGGGATTCATTTTATTTAATAAAAGATGGTAACAGGGGAAAGATTTAACAGGAGCAGGAGGAACCAGTATGTAGATTTTATGACTCAGTGTTATAAAAACTCGCTTCTAACCGTTTGGGTAAACAAAGAGATGATAACAGAAAGATTTTATCTATCATATGATTGAGTATAGTTCTCTATATTTCATCAATTTATCCTTACTTTCAAGCAATAAGGTATGACAGAATATAATTTTGCATTTAGTTTCAAGCTTCATATGCCCAGCTCTTTGCTGAACAGGAAACTAAAAGAACCGCATCATCACAAGGAAATATCTCATTTGCTTTCTTTAAACCAAGTAAATTGTAAGCACTTATTAATCATTAGAGATAGGATGGACTTCGCCAGAGTGCAGATGATCTCCATTCCAACATTTTCGTGTTATATTGACGGAATATTTACACTCAGTGTTGATATGTATTAAGTTCTTTGTGCTTGTGTTTGAGAGAGAGAGAGAGAGAGAGAGAGAGAGAGAGAGAGAGAGAGAGAGAGAGAGGAATACAAATTTCTCGATAATTCAGGAGTGAATAATGAAAGCGCAATCTCCTTTAGACTCCCAAGAACAGAGCTCTCTGAACAAATACACGTGTATAACACAAATTTCATAACATTAGAATGCTGTGCTAATAAGCTTAGATGATTTTGCTGAGTTCGCGTGTCAGCAATCTATATAATCTCGTTACAAAAAAATATTTTACTCGACACTAAATTAAATTCACAGGGAATTTGGATTCCATTTTTTTTTTCTCTCTCTCTCTCTCTCTCTCTCTCATATGAAAAGCACTGACGAAGTAGAGGAAGAACAATATTATTCAAAATTAATCAGTAGGATGGCGCCTTTCATCAAATGTCGCTGTACCCACGTAAAATGATATATCACTGTTGCAGAAAGTAAGGACACTGTGCAACCAAAGCTCTACTGGTGCACAGTGGTTTAGATGCCAAGGTCGGCAATAATCACCAAGCACCTCAGCTATCATGTCGGCATGACATACGAATGTTGCGTAAATCACACGGTCCAGTTCGTATCAGGCATTTTCCTGTAAGTACTTTTCCTTTACTCGCTGTATCAAAAGCGGATCAGATCTCAACAATAAATCATTTTACTCAGGGGCATCTGTGAATGAGTTGGCGTTTTCATTGGTGACCCTCAAGTCTTGTGTACACTGACCATTCTTATCTGACAGAAGTGTCTGGTCGCTAGATGTATGGTAAGAAGTTCTCGGTCGAATGTGCAGTAGTTTTTCTTTTTCTGCCGCTGTTAATTTCCGAGTGTAGAAACCGTTGATTTTTTGCTGTATGACAAGTGTCATTATGTTGGTACCGAGATGGTAAGAGGGTGACATTCCTTGGGGTTGGAAAATGCCAGTGTTGTGGTGCCGATGAGTTACTTTGAAGGTGTTTTGTTGGGCAGGGTCCAGTGATTGTGCCTTGACGTTGCTTCTAGGGCTTGGTAGATGATTAAGCTCTTGTCCTGTAGGAGGGATAGCATGGCCCTCGTGTGTTATTGGTGTTCTCGGTTTCTGGAGAACTTAAGTTTAATCCACATAGCAGATGCAGTAAGGGAGGTCTCCCATAATGTTATCCATCACCTCTGAAATTGAGTAATTGACTGTGTATATTTTGAAATGCATGATGATGGCTGTTTTCCTGATATCTGTTTGGTGGAATGGAACTAGAAAGTACCTTTTCATTAGGTCGACCTTGGAGAAGATTCTTGCCCTGTGGAGGGTAGATGTGATGTCTGTCATATTGGGAAGTAGGTATGGATTAGATTCCATTTGAAGGATTAGTCACCTGCAGATGCGCCACAATCCACCAGGTTTCTTGACCATGTGGAATGGTGAGGCTCATGGGCTGGAGACCTGGCAAAAGCCCATTTGCTCAAATCTCTCTCAAGTCCCTTGATAGAGTAGTTTTCCGATGTCAGGCTGTGGAACTTTGAGTGAACTGGGGACCCACTGTTTTGGTATGATGAAGAATGCACTGTTTGTTGTATGATGAAGAATGCACTGTTTGTTGAGTATCCCCAGAGTCTGACGAAGTCCTGGCCGGAAGACGTTGGAGAACTCATGCAGTAGGTGGTGGAGGTCATTGGAACTTATTGACAAAATGGATGGCTGTTTGGGCCCTGCGGAGAGTTCTTCCATTTGGAAAATAGGTGTCTACAAGGCTGCTCTGGTGACCACCACGAGCAGCCCATAGTCGGAACAAACCAGCATATGGACATCGACAGTAATAAAAGTCCCATCTGTATTTGCATCCCATCAGGTGGTGGGCAAGGTTTTGGTGGTTTTTTGATGTTGGTATTATCGACCTGGTGGTAACAGTGTCCACCAGGAACTTCTTGTGGGGGCGATGTAATGTATGACTGAGTGGGTGTCTTGGGGTGTATTTGCTACCTCCATTACTTCTTGGTCTAGAAGGATGCGTCACCAGAATGGTAGGGTCAAAGTGAGTAATGTAACCTTTAACTTGCTCCAAGCTAATGGAGTTGCCCATTCACAACTGGACTGATCTGCGGGCCATAGGTCACGATCGAACCAAAAACCTTACAGATTTGTCAAGTGCTCCACTGCGGGCCAAAATGTTGGTAGTAACGATCGAACCAAAAACCTTACAGATTTGTCAAGTGCTCCACTGCTTTGAAGACGTTTTTATCTGAAGATCATTAATGTATAACACTGTCTTTTTTAAAATGTTGGTAGAATTCACGTGTCACGATCGAACCAAAAACCTTACAGATTTGTCAAGTGCTCCACTGCTTTGAAGACGTTTTTATCTGAAGATCATTAATGTATAACACTGTCTTTTTTAAAATGTTGGTAGAATTCACGTGGTCACAGTTTCTCTGATCAAGGTCTGCTTTAAGGCATGGGCAAAGTGGCCAGTTACCCATGGACTCCAGGGCTCTAGGGCCCAGTATCTTAGGGCTCCAGGATTTTAGGGGCTCTCGAATCTCTCGGCACCTTACTCCTACATTTGTTAATAGAATGGAGTATAAAATTTAGGCCATAGCCAAGTGCTGGGACCTATGAGGTCATTTTGCGGTGAAAATAATGTTGAAACAATTGTTAGGAGAGGGTGGAGAGGAAGATGGGAGAAAGAGAATGCGAACAGAGGTATAGAAAAAGGAATGAGAGAGGTTGGAGCTAGGGGCCGAAGAGACACTGCAAAGAACCTTTAATGATGCACACAGTGCACTGCGTGAGGTGCACTGACGGCACTAAACTCCTGCTGGGCACGTTTGCTCATGAGAAATCTCTTAGCAGAGTGGATAATCTTCACTTCGCACTGGGTTTGTTTTATATTCAAACATTGATTTTATAGCAAAATTTTTGTATAGGCAATGCCAATAAATATTAGAATGAATTTTTTTATGGCCGTGGGTAGGTGGGTGGATGAGAGCTTAGGGGACCCATTGCATTGCCTTGCTTTTACTTAGGGCCTAAAATGCTATTAATTTGACCCAGCTGAATTCTGTATTCCATCAATCCATCCAGAGTAGCATTTGAAATTTACACTACAGTATTGGAAAATGAGACTACCGCTCACTGTCTTTCATCAGTGTATCATCTCATAATGTCTACGCTATGAAATTCAGGAGCAACAACTTTAAAGATAACTCATTTAGTGCGGAGATAAAAAAAAAAAAAGTAGATATAGCTGAGAAGTACTTTCTGTTATGAAGCACAGGAAAAGATGACAGATCAAAGAGAAAGACGTAAATACCCAAAATGGAGAAGGGTTAAAAACTTAGCATAAATTTCTTGTAATCTGCCTGTCAACCGAATGATTTTTTCACTCCATGGAAATCGTTTTTAAGTTGCTCAGATAACTAGGTTAACGTCTGTCTTTAAGCATGATTATGAGAAAATCCTACACGAGTAGATACTCTGCTGTGCCAATGCTGTATGTATATAAGAGATCATTCAGCTTTGGGCAATACCACTTGTATATCGTGATTGCATGGAGTAGCAAATTCTTTAAGAAAGATTTTTGGCGGACTGGCACTGCTTATGAAATCAAATATAATAGCAGAGTCTGTCTTTGTTACCTTTGACTTTATTAAGTAAAATGGAAAGCCGGATTTAACCTCATCGCTAGACTGACTTCAGCGGTAACAGAAAGGGGTTTCAATGGATGTATTTTGCTCTGTAAAATGAGTGTTGAAATATATGCTGCTTGGAATAGCAAGACGACGAGGAATAGTATGAAGAGACGGACTGAAATTAGGCCTCAGTTTTTAATTGTCGTCTTCAGTGTAAGCAGGATGTAATTTCATTCGCAAAATTAACAGAAACGATAACAATGCAACCTCGATAATGAGATGGAAAGTTTAAAATGAGATTAAAACAAATATGATTGCATAAAGGATTAAAAACAATAATCATAAAGATTTTAATATCACATGTTAGGTTATAACAGCATGAGAACTTTGATAAAATGAAATGCCAACCCTTGACCTTACTTGGCTGCTCGGAATCTTCCGGCTATGTAGGGCGAAGGAATTTGTACAGTTTTGTTGATTAAATGAAACATTTCTATAATCAAATGTTCCTCGTGATATTTTCGTATAATTAAAATGAAAAGTGACGTGAAAAAAAATAAAATCGTGAATTATCTCCTCTATCTTAGAATGCAATCGTCTACTCCTAAAGCTGACCGATAGATGGCAGCAGGGGTTCCATGTTTGTAAATAATTACGGGTATTGTATTATCGCCCTAAAAGACAGCCGGTAACCATGCGGTCGCCTGTGATTGGACGTTGTATTCGAGGCTAACATTAATTGGAAGCCGGGTATGTAATTCTCGTTGAGAAGGCAAACAGGCTGTAACGCAGTTTACGATGATATTGGAAGGTTTGACAGTCGAAGGGGTTGTACACTATTTTATCTCTCTTTTGCATATGGATTGAAGAATGTAGAAAAATTCGTTAAAATGATTTTTAAATGATACAGGAGATATAAATTGCAAAGCGTACGGCTTAAGCTTTTACCCGATGTTGCTTTGAAAGAAAGGTACAAGACGAAATGAAACAAAGCCAAATTACATTGTTAATCATTTATATCAACGCTTCTAAGTGAATTTTGAGCCTGAGGAATGGAAGGAGGAGAACAAGGATTTTCTATTTGAAATGTAGAAACATCAAAGAAAAAAGTTAAAATCCGTTGTTTCAGATTTACTCGGGAATTTATTAAGAGGAAACATCTTGTTCCTCTACACATAAAGGATGGTTGTGACGCGAGATAATTTGCGGGCTGCATCCTTAAAAAGCCTCAGATGGTTAGGAAAGCAGGATTTCAATCAATGTTTGTCTGATGTTCATCTCAAAATATAAATGAATAAGCCGGAATAGAAGGCTACGAAGTCTCTGTAGGGTGTGAGTCTACAGGTCCACGCCAAGCCTCTTATTCCATATAAAGCCCTTTACTTTAGGAAAGGGTGCATCCTGGCGTAAGCCTGACTTAATGGTAGCCAAAAATTGTAGAGTATCATCCAGACTTGTCATGGGAAATCAGAAAAATATATTCTCTAGGCTATACTCTTGTTGTTTTCTCATTAAATCTTCATTTTCCTTCCTTCTGAGATAGGCCACAAATTTGAATTGTTGACTGTAAATAGTGCGCGATAAGGACGGCATGAACGATCTGCTGTCATATTCCTGCATAGTTGCAACATTTTGAAAGTGTTATTCGAAATAAGTTAAAAGTAGGACTTTAACATATATAAAGTCGCACGCTTAGCAGGTGCGCACGCACAAACACACACACGCATCCATATACATACATGTATATATACATGTATATATATATATATATATATATATATATATATATATATATATACATACATACATATACATATATATACATACATACATACATACATATATATACACACAAACACAGATATATATAATTATATATATATATATATATAAAAATACATATATATAATTATATATATATAGTATATATAGCATGTTATTTTAAAATTGGTTATGACAGTTCAGTCTTTGTTTGAACGGGAAAAAATATGCCCTCGATAGTCTCCCAACTCGTGCATCGAAATGGGAGATTATTAAGGTCCTACCTTTGCTCTTTTAAGCAAAGACCAAATGATCATAACTGATTTAAAATAACATGCTATTCCAGTCACGACGAAGCACTGCTCATCAGCTTGTAGGTTCTATTTCCTATTGACAAGCGAGATAAGCGCACGAGATGCCTCAGGTACAAAGAGCAGAGAAAACGAAAAATGGGAGCAAGTGCTCCGACAGATCTGTTTCGGTGGGTTGATGCTAAAAAGGAAACTCCACCTGTGTCAGTTTGTTATTTTATCTTCTGAGAGAGAGAGAGAGAGAGAGAGAGAGAATGTGTGTGTAATTGTGTATTTACACTCGTAAGTAACACTTTCAACATAACCAAAAAATAAGTTACAATTACTCGTATACCCAGGGAGTCATGACTCAGGAGAAGATGGAGTGATAAATGCCGATATAGTTTGGTGGAAGAACAGGGGCTGTTGCCTTTAATGTGAATATTTTCTTGAATAAATGTTCGGAATAATGGCAAGATGAGTGAAGATTTCAATCACAGAACAACGTGGAGTTTAGGGATGTAGGAGGAGTTCTGCAAATGGTTCGGAAGGGAAGAGTTTTCTCAAAGGAAGCTGAAGTTGGGATGTATGAATGGATTGATCAGCCAAGTCTTTCTGGAAGTCACCTGGCGCTGTTGAATACCAATGGAAAAAATAAAAGGGGCAACTTCCTGTGATTACTTTGCATAGCAAATGTGGTGTAAGTTGGGTTCAAACAATATTGTCTTTTGGGGTATTGCAGTAAGTAGGTGTTGTGTTGGGTCTTTTCTCATTATTAGACTAAATCAGAATCGGGGAAACATTGGAAAAATGAAATGGACTTTTAGGCAGCGGCCCTGTCATATAACATTGTATAAAGGGTACAACGTTTCCATCGCATCACATCTACAGTAGTCGTCCCAGTTATTCACGCCTAGGCTAACCAAGTCACAAACCTATTCTTTTAAATCCCTTTCAAGAAATCCTCATTTTTCAGTGTGAATTCTTCTTGTTTTCACGGGCCTATTGATATGAAACTTTCTTTAAGCCTTTCTTTTAACAGCATGTAATTCGAATGTAGCTGGTAACCAAAGAATGCAGTAATGCACAAATCAACACACACAAATAGAAACTGAATCATACACACAGAATCTAATTTAATCTTTATACTATTTTTTCTGTGGTTTCTTTGCATTTTTATCGTGGTTTGTTAAGAAATCCTTTTTGAGAGAGAGAGAGAGAGAGAGAGAGAGAGAGAGAGAGAGAGAGAGAGAGAGAAATTATAGTTGCTATTTTTGGGAGAACGAACCTTTCTCTCTCCCTTCTTGAAATACACGCCGGATATCGAAGACGTTCTTGGCCATAATTATATATCCATTCTTTAAGTTTTAGTTTGCACAGTATTATTTTAGACTGCGTGCACCAATGGTAGTAAATAGGGAAGAGCCTTTATAAGGTAGGTTCTGACATGGGAAAAAAGCACTCTCAACGTCGCAATTTCGCAGCTTTTGTCAATAACGCAGCATCATTTGCATACTTCGGTCTGTTAGGTGCGCCTGGGAGCACTTCAAGGTAAATTTTCGGTAGACGACTCTTATCAGACCCCTTTTTTGCATATTCAGTTCGGTCTAGACTTTCAATTCAAATCATTTTTGTTTCAGTGGAATCCGTTTCATTATATGTATTTCCTTATACCATGTTTACTTTTTCCAAAAAGTGATGCTTACCCGTTAATGTCGTTACTAATTTTTTTTTTTACTGTAAGCAACACTATAAAGTTTATACAAATTTGCTTCTTATATTTTGTATACAGAGTCTATATTTACGGGTTTTCCTTCTTTGTCTTCAGTTTTAAGAACACCAAAGATAAGGTAATCTGCTTTATGAACAAATCTGATATTAGAGGATCCGGTCCTATTTTTGTGAATGGAAAGATGCTTTTTTGTTCGTTATAGCTACTGCCCCCTGGTACTTCCTTTCAGCTCCGTGGTGATACCCGCCAGGCCAAAAATTCTCACATTTATGTCTGAATCAGCAGTATTTAATTGCGTGTAGGTGTATGTGCTTCTTCATTATCCTCTAATAAAAAGCTTCAGATTTCCCCCCATGCGTTTATATTCGGTGAAACCTGTAACCGTCCACGTTTTAAAACGCTCTGCCTCGACTGTTATCTATCTTTTTTTTGCTTTCAGCAGTAAAACATTTTCTAAATAGTCCTATGAACGTTTAAAAAAAATGTACATAGGCACTAGGACATTCGTCATTCACGTCACTCACCCGTCGTAGGATAAAACTGAGAAATTAGACATTAAGAAAAGGGTCCCAAGGGGTTCATTTGCATGAAGGCTTTCATTCAATTAAAGGAATAGCGATAAAAGAACGAATGAAGGGGGACTCCAATTGGTCCCTAATGAGGAGACTGCCTGGCTAAACTTCTCCTTAAAGGTATAATATCAGAACAGCTACAAGAACATCCAGTGGCACTGGGAAGCCTCTCTCTCTCTCTCTCTCTCTCTCTCTCTCTCTCTCTCTCTCTCTCTCTCTCTCTCTCTCTCTCTGATCATTCAGTGATGAGGTATACACCCTTTGTAAAAGGTCTACATTCCCAAGTTTTTACGAAGAAAATATAATTGTTATGGGAAGCAAATCGTATCTGAGGAGATTTGCTGTTTTGAAAAAAATAAAGTTCATTTTAGTTATGTTCGTATTTATTTTTGATGCAGTGATTCTGTAATTTGAGCTAACGAACAGTTCAGAATTGAAGTTCTAAATGACCTGGGTTTCATAAATATTTATCAATACTTATATGTGATTTAAAGGAAAACTCGCTTATTTCGTTTTAAAATGGCCTTCATTGCAAGATTTGTAGATAGTTCGTCAAATGTTTGAAGAAAATATATTTGTGACATACAAATATTTGCGCAACTAGTCGATTATTAATCTTAATCCTCAGAAAACTCATGAAACAAAAAACACTATTTTTTTGTATAAGTGAAAATAGCTGTGCAAACATGACACACAGACTGCTTCAAAACTAGATTAACCACGTATGAGATGATATGTGCGACACGTCCTTTTCTTTTACGAATCTAAATCTATTTTTATTGCGTCAGGGGGGGATTTCAATAGCACGTAAATCCTCTGTAATCTTCGGGTTCCATTAACTCTGAAATATAATATAACCAAGCTTCAGTTCCATCTGTGGCTCAGCTCTCGTGCGTTTACTTTGCAGTCCAACCAAGGCAAATGGGAAATGCGAATCCTAAACAACATATTTGATGATCAAGTCACTGGAACGTTTATTGCGAATAGGGGTTTGGGCAATATTATATGTCAAGTTTTTTCTTATATAAAAAAAGACAGGGGCGACACATGTGCCTCAGTGAAGCTTAAAGCTTAGTTGACGCTCGAATAATTTCCGGTGAATAATTATAATCATCGGTTTATGTCGTGATAGTCAACTTCCTATGATGCAGAGGGGAAAGTGTCACGTATGTACCTTAAGCCTTAACTCTAAAATGTGTTACTGTTAATTACTTGATTATCTTGGGTAAATTAATGTCTGTTTCATCAAAAAAAGATGAAAATTTCTAGATGTATAAAGGTAAACACGGACGCTTGGTTTCGTGTGAAACAGATTAAGAGTATTTAGAATACGTTAATTATTTCAACAAGAGATTAATTCTCTCTTTACTAGCAGGCAAAGTCACAAGGAGATAGTCTCTTACGCTCGTAGAATCATCCATTTTCTACAGCAATCTGTTGCTATTTTAGGCAACATATTGAAGTGTTCTCTTTATGTTTTAACGAGGTTAATTAATTACAAAGGTTCTTGTAATGAGTTGTGTTATTTTATACGTCAAGACATGACGTTTAGAAGCTGTTTCCGTCTTCGACAATGAAACAGTCTAATATTTCCGTTTTACCTCGAAGAAAATTTCTGATTTCTCAGAATATTTCTAATGGAAATTGCTCTTTGTTGTCTGGCTGGGTTGAAGGATTATAGCAGACTCGACATTATTTTGGAAACGTTTAAAATTATATTTACACGATTGAGTAAAGGCTCATCTTCCTCTTGATTAGATTTTCTTGGAATAACTTAAGATGAATATGAGAGGTAAACAAGCTAGAAGACTTAGGAATACAAACCAATAAACAGTTTTGTTTGGAATAGACCTTGACAAGGTCTATTCGGGTCGACTCGTGTATTCCTTATTCTTGTAGTTATAGAACTATATAGTAATCAGGGTTACCTATTCAATCTCTCAACAGTTTTTCACGTGGACATTTGACCATTGGAAACATTATCAGCGTACTAGTGTATTTTTTGTTTTACGTGAAAAGTACCAAATTACATTCTTGTAACACCGAATATTTTTAAATACTTTTCAAAGGAACTGTTGGCGATTACAAACAGCAGGGCCATCATCCTTAGAAATATACTGTTACTCAAGATATATTTTCAAATTTTGTTCAGGATGTCTGGTTTTAACGCTATAAGGTTGGCGGAGGTTTACTATTCCTGGGTTGAAGTTTCGTACGCTGTGGAAGAAAATCACTTTTTTCGGATTAAAATGACTAGATGTTATCTTCTAGGAATCTGACTTTGGTAAGAGACCTGAAGGTCGATTTGTTCCGGGAATTGAAGGATCTTGTGGAGTTTGAACTTGAAATGATTATTTTTATTTTAATGAATGTCGAAAAAAAATAAGTATACCTTAGTTTGAACCAGACCACTGAGCTGATTAACAGCTTTAATGAATGTCGAAATGGAAGAATTCACCATAGGCTAACGTTCAGTTCTATCGAATGACTGACACGAAACTATTATACTGATGATCACTGAGCAAGTTTAACATCTAGTAAAGTCTTTGGAACATGATATTCCTTTCCTTATGAGGCCTTCACATTATAGACGATTTTTTAGTTCCAAATAACTGAATTTTACTGTGTAAGGGATACATACATTAAAAAAGATGCACACATTCCAATTTTGATTATTCCCACTTTCAAAGAAATTCCAAATTATGCTTTCGAAATTACTCGGATTGGTTGCTTTACGACTGAGATATTTCGTCTGTAAATAAAGCGATAATAATATCACAGTATCTCTGCTATACGCGCAGTAACGTTCATGAAAACGAAAGTATGGAATAGATAGGACATTTTACTTGCTTAAAACCTTTTCCTTTATTTGATGCCCTTAGGTACTATTTTAGAGGTGGTCCCTTTTGAAGCTTAATCGAATGTGACCTTTTACAAGCTACGGTTTCCCGGTAGCGATTTTAGGCCCCCGTCCGCCACTGTATATGAAAATGTACTGATTAATTCACGAACCTTACACTCTACCAACATGGTACAAACAGTAACACGAAATCATTTGTATCAGGCGCTCGCTTGTTGATTACATTACGAACTCCTCGTATCTACCGAGTGAGTCAAAATTTCGGAGTAACCCTGTTGACATTACAATTTTCCCTCGTGACGGAAGTCGGTAATTTCGTTCCCGAAATCATTTTCACGTGATAAACAAACTTTGGTGATTGGCCATTGCCGCTCACCAGTTTGTAAACGCTGTTGATGCAGGAGCTATTTCAGCGTCCGTTATTCCCTTCGATTCTTTTGTGTATTCGAAGCTTGTAGATTAATCGTATTCGCGGAGCGCTCACCAAACAAAGCGTTTGGACGCGGCCACCGCCGAGGCGTAGCGGCCTTTGTTTACAACAGCTATTTAAATGCGAATAGTAATCACTGTGCTAGGCGCCCCCTACCGATATTAGCTTTGTATGTCAATATGACATTATATCTTATTGCCTGTCTTTCCTTTTCTTTTGAGTTTCCTTTGGGTTAACACGTTATATCGCCTTTAGAGAATCACTCACTCAGCAGTGGAATCCGTATTTTTTTTCGTGTAAGGAGGAAAGTGTAAGGATGATATTAATATTCATCGCTTAGAGTTGTCATAGCTCTTGTCGGGAGCAGCCTCTCTTATAACTGGTCCTACCGTAAGTGGACTGTTTATATATCACACAAACACACGCATACACACAAATATGTATGTATGTATGTATGTATGTATATATATATATATATATATATATATATATATATATATATATATATATATTTAGTTTTAATGGAAATGCATTTAACTTTAAACCATTATTACTTGATTTTATGAATTGGTTCAGCTTTAATACTAAAGAAAAATGCGTGGTATTTTATAAGCACTGGAACATTCACAAAAAACGAGATAACAATAACTGAACGTTAAAAGCAGTTTCCATTAAAACCGAGAGATGACAAATATAATTTTTTTTTCTCGGGAAATCCTTTATGAATCTTAATTGACAGTTCCTTTCTATCGGGTGACATCTCTGAATTCATTTGTTCGTCCCGTCTAATAGCCTCTTCTCCCTAATAGCTTTTGTTAGGAACTCATTATATTGGCGCTCTGTCTAATGCTCTAGTGCAGGATTTGAGTAGAGTTGCTGTAATCGCCTGGGGTTTCAGAGGCTGTTCATGTGTGCGCTGATTATGGCGTTTTGTGCAGGATGGTTGCCACTTGTTTAATGCTTAAAATGTTTTTTTTTCTTTTTTTACATCTTTACCTTCATTTGATTTTTTTCCTACTTTGCTCATTCGTGTTTTATACATTTGGCAATGTTGCAGAGTATGACTCATATCACAAGATTTCAGTTATATTACGGTATATCCATTGTATAATTTCTCCCCATGTGATTATGAACAGTTATATATTTCTTACATCGGGATCGAACCCCAGTCTCTCAAATGAAAGGTCAGGGCGCTGTCAATTGACTCATGCAAGTCATGAAAGAAGCTGGAACCTAAGTACTTTCCTGGTCAGGCTGCCGCCTCACGTACCAACGAATTTTAGCCAACTTCTCCACCCACCAGTGAGTCAGTTGGTAACATTTCGGGCGAACTATTCCTTCAGCGTGTTTCACAGAAATAAATTTCTGATTCACATCGGGGTCGAACCCGAGTCTCTGAAATGTTCATTCTTGTCTCCTTCTGTTGATAGTCCGATTACATTCTTGAGAGACTGCCCATTGATACTTGCTTTTCACAGTAGGTATCTGCTACATTTATGTGTCTTCTGACAGACCCAATATTATCATAGATGTTTAAATTAAGAATTGCACTTTCTAGTCTCTGGATTTACTTGTTATTCATTGTTCAGTATTGTTATAGAGTGAGTTGAAAATTCGTTCTTTAAGATGAAAAAGCTAAATACAGTACAGTAGCATATTTTTTTAGTAGGCACATGGAATAGTTATGTGTCTACATGGGCATATATATATATATATATATATATATATATATATATATATATATATATATATATATATATATATGTGTGTGTGTGTGTGTGTGTCTGTGTGTGTGTACTGTATGTATACATACACACACACACGCAGATATATATATACATATACATACATATATATGTATATATATGCATATATACATATATTTATTGCATAAGCTTCTTTGAACAGAAGAAAGACGACATTTTGCCTCCATTGTTTTCAACTGGACTCTCCAGGTTTCTGAAGACACCACCGCAGTAATTTACGTGGGTAAAAGAAAGCCACTTGGTGATATAAATATTTCCATACCAGCGTGCAATAACTTTTGTATAGAACAATACACAGAACAATATAATTAGGTACTTACATGAATAGCAGGATGAAAAGTAGCTCGTTAGTCAGTAAACAGAGGAAAGAACCATCCTATTTCCTAATCCTTGATTAGAAATAGGACAGCTGCAAAGTGCAAAAAAATGAAGACGATTAACATAAATAGAAATAAACACTGAAAACGTAACTTTTATAAGTTACTAAAATAAAGCTCTTTCTAATCCATACGGACAAACAGATAAGTTAGTAATGATAACATCCAGGGAAGAATTTTAGGAATTAATATGTGAAAAATGATAGAAAATGAGTTTTTACACACTTTTAAAAGCTTTTAAAAACCTCAGCTTTGAAGAATGCACGGCCTCTTCTACCCTTAGGCTTCTGGTTGATGCAACGATGTAAGTTTTTATTACGTTTATTCAGTGAGTTTTCTTAGTGAGGCTAGACTGGGTTTGCATGCAGAACCTGTTATCGATGGTGTATACTACCGTACAATATATCTGATGCAGGACTGGGTGAAATCACATCCAGGCACATTACTACCTTGATAATTTGCACATTACTACCTTGTTAATTTTTCGGATATAGAGGCATTTTGGTGTCTTTATCTTTGTTGTTTCAGTCTGTAGTGTGGACATATTTATTCGTTCTTATATACTGAGGATACATTTGTACCCTCACAGCATATTCACCCTGACATTTCTTCTTTTATTGTGGTCTCTCGTTCGGAAGGTCTTGTGCTGTTTGGTCAGTAAGCACAATTAGGTGGTAGTTATCTGCAAGGATCTGTTTTTATTGCCTCCAGTTCTGTGTGGGAAGTAGCCAAGTCGCCACAGATTGCTTTAATAAACCTCTGGGCTAGAAGGTCTTTCTTGCCACACTAGGTTTATATTCACTAAGACAAATACTGTTACAGTTGAAACAAACACAAAGATGGGTTGATTTTTTTGAAGACTGACATATTGCATGAGGTACGTTTTTTTATATCCAGAAAGGATACTAGTAAATTTTAGTATTGATGCAGCTTAACAGGCCTGTTTACTATTAAATATATACTGGATGTTCTCAACTAAGACGAAGCAGCTTTCGATATATCGAATACATTAAAGAGGATTAAACTATATGGATATGGATATATATATATATATATATATATATATATATATATATATATATATATATATATATATATATATATATATATATATATACATATGCATATACATACACACACACACACACATATATATATATATATGTGTGTGTGTAATTTATATATACATGCATACATACACTAGAAAATGCACATTCTGCATGTATTTAAGATGGAGTACGATATGCAATTGAAGGAAAAGAATTTATTAAAATTTCGAAGAGATTTCCCCCTTCCTCTTCACAGTGCACTTGTTCATATATATATATATATATATATATATATATATATATATATATATATATATATATATATATATATATATATATATATATATATATATATATATATATATATATATATATATATATATATATATATATAGTATATATGTGTGTGTATGTATACACACATTATATATAAATAAATAAATATATATATATATATATTTATATATATATATATATATATATATATATATATATATATATATATATATATATAAAATTATATAGAAATTCTTCCATGTGTTATCTCTGTTCCAAGAAACTGGTAAGTAAATGATATACGCATAAGAAGAAGGTGGGAGGAAATTAAGACGAGTTAATCACACATAAAAAGTCGGAGTAAAAGATTGTAAAAGGTGAAGAAAAGGTCGAGATTATACAATAAGGGAGTAAGGTCACCATAGGTGAAGCGATGGATCAATGAGATGGTTTTCGCCACTTGCAGAGAAGGGAGAAGGATAGGTTGGGGCGAACAGGGTGCATCGTTCGGATGCTTTGGGAGGAAGGAGTAAAGTGAGACCGAGAAAGTGCTGGTGGCTAAACAAATTGCCGGAAGTGTTGTAACAGGAGCGCCTTGATCTCCAGGAAACGCGAGAGAGTGCAAAATGGAGGTGGGGAATGTAATGTGTGTGTGTGTGTGTGTGTGTGCGTGTTTGTCTGTGTTCGTGTGCTGATGGCACTCACAAGCATCTGGTATGCCATTTGTGTGGAAGATTATTTAGATGTTGTAAATTCTTTTCTATATCTAATGCCACTTGAGTTTTCCAGTCTTTTCTTCTTAGGATTATTGCGTTCATGCTCGTTTTCAGGGTGCTTCATCATTTGTCCTTCCTTTGTAAGTTTGAAAGTTATGTCTTTCGTGTGTGACCTACTCCTTCAATCGCATTGGCTCTGTGATTACTGAAATCGGCTTTTATGTGAGATGAAGGGCCACCTCTGACTCACATGTTAACATTAAGTGAAGTTCAGTTACGACAACTTGACAGACTACTGTGAAACTACTATGAATATATTGTCACCATTCAGGACATCTGCTTGCCCAAGGTTGCTGAGCTTACTGGATCATGGGGCTAAATAATTATGGTTTTTGGTAAGTGTTTTTTTTTTAAATAACAGTTTACTTATGAGAGAGAAATTTCTATATATTCTTGATACATATTTGCATATCCTTTGCTTGTTGATAAGCATTCTGTCCCTATTTTTGTGGCTCTGAGTTTTCTGTGAGCATTCTACAGCACTCCATAGAATTCATCAGGAAGATCAAAAACTTTAAAAACTTGTGGATCTTTGCCTTGCATGGTTATCCGTTCCTGTAACCGTAAATGCAGTAAATCTTGAGGAGAGTAATTTTCAGTTGAGGACCTCATAGCCTTACTTTTCGAGTCCTTCAATTTTAATGGGTCATAAAACTTCTCAGGAGCAAATTTGTTCCTCATGTTATTAGTGTCATAGCTACCACGCATCCCAGAGTTTAATTCACTCTTACATTGAGCCATATTCTGCAATTGTATTACTCACACTTGAAAGTTTTCGCTCTAAAGAAGCCTTGAGGCAGAAAAACAAACATTCGAGTTTGTGGATCACAAGTTTGTGGATAACGTAAACTTTGTTTCGACCGTAATTCTCTTCGGAATTCGTTGCTTCGTGATGATACAGTGACGTATTTCGTTGTAGTCGGTTTAAATGAGGTCTGAAATTAATTATGGGGTAGTTTGGCAACACTGCCTCCACGAACGACAACTTCACCATTGAGTAACCACCTCTCTCTCTCTCTCTCTCTCTCTCTCTCTCTCAAGGCATCACTCAAACAGTCTGGAGCGGAATTTATCTATGAGGTTTTTAACTATCGAAAGTAAATTCGTGCTTGCAATCTTTTTCTCTCTCTTTCTCTCTGTATCTCTTTTCTTTCTCATTTAGAAATTCCCTTTATGAATGGAGTTAAACATCAAGTCATAATGGAAAAAACCCGGGAATGTTTGCCACTGCAAGTCAGTCATTCCCTCTCTCTCTCTCTCTCTCTCTCTCTCTCTCTCTCTCTCTCTCTCTCACCATTTTCATCAGATAAGTGCCAGGATATATGCATATATCATGTTTATTTAAAGTATTGAATTCAAAACAGAATTATTAATCACAGGAAAGAAAAGCATTTTCAGTGATAGTGTACATACTTTACATGGCAAAACAATTCCAAGGGGATGTAGGAACATTATTCTGAGTTCTTCAAAGTTCTTCCGGGCAGCGCCGGGTTGGTCAACTAGTATATGATTAAGCGAATTGTATCTGCAAACGAGCGTCTAAACCTAGTCCCTACACATGCAGGTGCTACCATCCATCCATATTTAAACAACCATTAACCATAACACGCGTGATGAAGTCAGTTTAATGCCTTCTGCAGTGGTGTACTAACCGAACAGCAGGTCCCAATGCGCCAAGGGTCTTCGTTTCCTATTACGTTTTAGTGTCGCTAAGATTCATCTTAAGCTGACGAGTGTGGCGCTCACACACCGCTGGCATCCCGCCCTTTCGATGCTGCTGCCGCTTGATCAGGAATTCATTGCGATGAGATCACCTTACCTGATTCCGCACAGAGAGAGAGAGAGAGAGAGAGAGAGAGAGAGTTTCAGACTGCGTTTTGACTGTATCATTAATAGTTTTAAGCATACGTTTGTAACAATCTGGGAATCTTCGTTCATCACGAAAATATTTCGTCCCTAGTTTGACGAACTGACGTAAGACATTTTTCCCCATGCTGAGAAAATGGGCTTCAAAGATTTTGATATTATTCAGAACTACTAATTAGCTCATCTTTTGAGGGAATTTGGTTAGAAACTCTGACAGCGCAAAGCAGGCAGCTGAAATTTTGATACATTATAGACTATATAAAGTATCAAAAGCTGAGACAGTTTAGCTGGAAAACTCAAAAACTTTTAAAAAATGGGATGCGCCAGTTCGTCAAAACAGGGACGATATATATATATATATATATATATATATATATATATATATATATATATATATATATATATATATATATATATATATATATATATATAAATACTGTAGCTCATGTATTTGTAAACTTATGATTGATCACAGCCAGATGGTCAGCTAAGTAAAATGGGAACTTACACCAGGAATCCAGAGAAGG
>NC_089744.1:5742500-5750000 GCF_040412425.1 Macrobrachium rosenbergii
CATGCGAAATACCCAAATGTTAAATGCCGTTAAATAACCAATTGCTATGGAGTAAATGGACTAATCCATGAGCGCTGGGTTAGATTATTTCTTTTTTTTTCTTTTTTTTATCCTGATGTTGCAAACTAAATAGCACGAAAAATACTTTTATTTAGCATGTTTCCTTTTTTATCCGCTCTCTCTCTCTCTCTCTCTCTCTCTCTCTCTCTCTCTCTCTCTCTCTCTCTCTCTCTCTCTCTCTCTCTCCCCGACCCTCGTTCATGAAATACTTTTTCATACTGAAAGATAAAGGGTATGAAAATCACCGAGATTAACGTTGAATGACGTCATTTAAAAAATCAATAACACCGTCTTTTGTTCGCGACGACCGCCCTCTACGTTCTTTTTAACGCACTTTTCTCAGCCTGAACCAAAATGTTTATTCTGAAATATTCGAATACTTCCTTCTCTTTCCTTAGTGAGCAAGATTCACGCCCAGTTTTCTCTTTGAGGCAAATTCATTTCAACTTCCGTTTCTGCATGAGTCTGAACTTTTATTTTCTGGCTTTAATCTCTTTTAATTGCTCATAATCTCTCAAAATCTTCCTCTCCCCCACCACCCTCTCTCTCTCTCTCTCTCTCTCTCTCTCTCTCTCTCTCTCTCTCTCTCTCTCTCTCTCTCCTCAAAATCTCTAGAATTCCAGTTCTTTCTCTCATCAGGAATGTCCTTCAGGCCATTTTCAGTTTCCTCTTAAAATAGATTCTTCCGATATAAAAGCCGAGCGAGGCAATAAGGAAAAGAATTTAAATTATTATTATTATTATTATCCAGAAGACGAACCCTATTCATATGGAACAAGCCCACAGGGGCCACAGGCTTGAAATTCAAGCTTCCACGGTTTCCATTCGAAAGAAGTAGCAGAAGATGATGAGAAATACAAAAAGTGGAGTTCAGGGATTAGAAAAAAACGAATCAACAGTTAATAAAAATTTTAGTAAAATACTGAAATACAAGTTTAATTGTAACAGGAGAAATGTTCGCTTAAGCCGATGGTTGGAGGAACTTTTAATTTCAGCCTCTTTTTCTAGGATAATTTAAAAAATTTCGGAATTTAATTTCTCTCTTTTTCATAATTGGTTTAATTTAAGATGATATAGAAATTAAAAGTAAATAAATCGAACATTACCTTAATGTTCACACTAATGGCATGTAACGGAAGTCATGTAAATTTGAACAGTATACAGTCATCATATTGACCCGCCATCTTCCCGATAAAGAGCGACCGTTTTAATACAAGATCGAAGCTAGCAGACCGGGCGGGGAGACAGAGGCAGAGGCAGAGTCCAGAGGGACGCCAAGATTCCTTCAGCGTTAAAACAGTGAAATGGAAGGAGGGAATTTCTTCCTGACAGAGAGGCTCTTTCATTCCAGAACTCGAAGTCCAGGCCATTCGGATCGAGCTCTACAAATCGCAAAGGACACGGCGAACACGCGAATTTATAGGCGACACCCGAATTCTGGTCAGCCGAGAGGGCACAATCCCCGCCAGAAGCGAGCTTATTGCCAAGGAACTGGCGCATAGGAACTGGAAATTCTTTCGGGCAAAGAAAAGTCCTACGTAGCTTTCAGTCTCATTTTTAGTGCAATATTGCTATGATCGTGCCTATGATTTTTTTTTTTTATCGATGCTGTTAACAGATTCGAGGTTATATTCAAAGCCACTACCTTACGAAAGATTAAAATAGGGTAAGACATATTGTTTATCGGATGCAACATTATTCATGCATATTACTTAATACGTTTATATATGGTTCAGGAAAAGACGTTCAAAGCAGATTTAACATGAACAATATTTGTTTTTATGTTGCATGCTCTCTCTCTCTCTCTCTCTCTCTCTCTCTCTCTCTCTCTCTCTCTCTCTCTCTCTCTCTCTCTCTCTATATATATATATATATATATATATATATATACACACAAAGTTCTTGAGCGCGTCGTCTCTGGAATTTCTTGTGCATGGGGTCGAAACCTGCGACGGAAGTTGAAAGTTTTTCTTTTATTCCCCATTGATAAAGGCTTGTAATGATAAGCATTTCCTAAGAAGTGAGGAAGTCGAGAAATATAGACATTATTGCGGATATTATAAGCACATATATATCTGGGAAAAGTTACCAGTAGATTCTCTCTCTCTCTCTCTCTCTCTCTCTCTCTCTCTCTCTCTCTCTCTCTCTCTCTCTCTCTCTATATATATCTATATATATATATATATATATATATATATATATATATATATAAATTTCTGGCTCACAACGAGGAAGAAACACATGCTCATGTTTTCATTATTTCATTATATATATATATATATATATATATATATATATATATATATATTTATATTATTTATATATATATATATATATATATATATATATATATATATATTATATATATATATATATATATGTATATATATGTATATATATATATGTATATATGTATATTATATGTATATTATATATATATATATATATATATATATATATATATATATATATATATATACATGCATGTACTGTATATATATGTGTGTGTGTGTGTGTAAACTTTTCCCGGACATGACTCAAATTTAAAAAAAAAAGACGCATCGGTCACTACCACATAGATTCCCTAACTGCTGGATCGTGGTCAGACTTCCCGTTATGACAGAAAATGGTTGAAAATATGTTTCACAATGGCAACAAGTGGCATTCCATTCATAATTACTGTTGCAGAATAGCAATTTGGGGCATAAGTACGCCTCTCAATCGAGGCATTAACTCGCACTGAGAAACGTGGACAAATGATCCATTTATTTATATACTTCTGGTATTAGGATGAGCATCGCAGCTTAGGAGGCAGTTAGTGAAGATGGCAAGAGGCAAATAATAGTATGACAGACACAAGCAAAGCCTTTAATTCTTTAGTGCATAATTTTAGTTCTTGCAAACTTTCCCAGGTAGGTGGGTAAGTGAATTCCTTTGTTACTAAACAGTAGTTCAGTTTTGAATTCACCAAATAAACATTATTGAAAAATGAATCAAAGAGTCATTAAAAGCACATTTAACGTGTACTGAAAATGTATATCCACGGTGCTTTACGGATACGTTGTATCCATATAATATTTTTCTAATCTAATAATACGACGCACTAGGTGTTTTCCGTTTCAAATAGAAAATAATATACCAATGAATTAAAAACCGGAAAGGATCATGATAAAGAGGGCGTTTGAGGTGCAGTGGAATGTTACCCTTTGTATAGATAATAAAAATTGTGATTTTCGAGTTCTATTTTGTCTCTCCAATTCTACGTCACTCTTTGCAGTGTAATAGACTAATTTATTGTGTAATCTACTATCATTATGTCTGCTACTAACGACTGAGTATCGGACTATACTTTGATGAGTTGACGGTGCCTTATAAATCGTCTAATCGCAATACAGCTTCACTAGTCAGCTCAAGAATTCCTCTTTATAGTCATCAGGATAAAATGAAATAGAAAATTGATGCAATGTCTGACCCTTGGCTACGATGCGCAGACAGGCACGTTTTGATTTAATCACCGCACACCTGTACTTACAAAAGAGACTGATGACTGGTAATGACTTATTTTGCGCCTTACTGGTTTTGAGACCATTTTTATGACGCTATTATCATTTCATGTAAACAGTATGATATTTGAATCTTTCACAAAGAAATGTTGTGCGAGGATAAGCACGCTGAAGGACTGCAGATGCTATAAGAACCTCCACCCAGAACAGAGGTTTCTTTGCAAGAAATGCGTTCTTTGGTAAAATTCTTGGTAAAATGTGTAGCCTTTTGAGGTAGCTGCCATCCATCCTCTGTTAACCTTTCAAGTAGGTGTAATGCAACCAACTTTTTCTTCGACAAACCAAGACCGTGATAAATGTCAGTGATTCATCTAGAAATGTAGTAAAGGGGCTATCTCATAACAGGGTGAATGTCGTCTAGGATTTTTAAATGCGGCGTAATCTTCGCAAGCATTGCATTTGGTGGTAGCTGAATGTATAGGCTTCATGGGAATATTTGATTTTAGCATCAAAATGGTTTCAACCTGTGGCATTTGGAACTACTCAGATAGCAAGTTCCCTTGAGTAATTAGGTTTGCAATATGGAAAACTAAGACAGGTAGCAAGTAAGAGTATTCCGCTAAATGCCCTCATATCTTCACATGGCAGTTGGAATTAATACTTTAGCATTTGCCCAGGATTTAAGACTGTCGTCCTGGTGAGGTATTTAATAAAATCATTATCAAATAATGATTTAAACACTTCATTAGTGGTTTTAGATGTACACCTGTGATAGTCTGGACAGGTAACACGAAGGTTGCAATTCATTCTTCACGTTTTCTTTATCTAGTTTCCTAAATTCCAGAAGAGGATAAAAATTTGAAATGTTAAATATATAGGTCCCCAGTGATAGGGTAAGGGTCTACATTCATAGAAAGTAAATCAGAAAACTGTTTCGTCTTGGTAAATATCCTCGATCAACTTTGTCATCTCCTGAGCCCTCGCTAGCGTCCTCTCAATCAGTGGGGGGAAATATGATTACGTCAGTGCTTCTGTTTGCTCTCTGGATTAAACCGCTGTTGATTTATACTTATTTCTCTTCGTTCGTGTCAGGATAGTTATTAAAATCATTTAATGATGTATACATGGTTAAGTTGCCTTAAATTTGTAAATTAATTGTATTGTAATTCAGATTTGAACGGTTGCCATGAATTATCACAAATTATTCCAGAAAAATACTCACATATGATAACGAATAACCTTGAGAGAAGGAGGGCGAAAAAGAGGAACCTTATACACGCACATACACACAACTACATCAGCTTTGTAAAATAAACAAACCAAAAAAATAGCATTCACTCCTATATACATACACACGAAGGAATGCGTGTACAGGAAGGTCAAATATCAATACCGTATTCAGGTTACGACTAGCAGACATTTTTCGTTCACCACAGAAGATTGAATGTCCATTATTGCGTTAAAGCAACACCCAAAATATATTTCCTTGGACAGTGAATTTCAGATGATTTTCCCAAAACATCATATTTATAAATTACAAAAATGTAAGGTCAAATTGGAATAGACCGTAGTTTCTAATGAACCATGAAATATATTACGAGATTTCGAGTTGCGAGAATACAAAAGCTACAGCACATCCATTTTTGGAGAATTTACTACAAAATGATTTTCCTACAGAATAACACCCTACACTCGTATTGTACAGTTTGAAAAGCTATGACGACATGCAGGCTAAGTTAAGCCTATATATATATATATATATATATATATATATATATATATATATATATATATATATATATATATATATATATGTGTATATATATTTATGTATGTGTATATATATATATATATATATATATATATATATATATATATATATATATATATATATATATATATATATATATATATATATATATATATACACACACACACGCACATATTGTGTAACGTATATCGAATGCAAACGAAACGATTGAGAATCCAGTTCTTATGTTACATACAACCGATGTAAAGTTGTTTACAAATATTTTAAATGGAAATATCACAATATGAGAATTTTCACGAATAATGAATGCTATTCAGGTCAGAATATTGTTTATTTTCACATGAAGAATTCTTTGCAAAGTTTGCATTATGGGCAGATATATTTATAAGTTTCAGAGATTATTTTGATGTTACCTATCATGTCTCATAGAGCGTTGCCTTGAATTTGCTTTTAATTCACTCATCAATTGTTTTAGCGCTCGCGCGCACTCACAAATACACACATGCGCACACACACGCACATGTATATATGTGTCTATTTTTGTATATACATATACATATATTTATATATATATATATATATATATATATATATATATATATATATATATATATATATATATATATATAAATAATATGGGTGTGTGCGTCTTTGTCTATGTCTGAGCATAAAGGCGTGCTTTATTAACATAACAGATAAATCCTTAGTTCAGCCTTGGCGCACAGGCGCGAAATTCATGCAAAACGTGCTGAAGCATATTCCCCGGTTCATGCATAATGCGAACCCCGAACCTAAAAATGTGCTATCGTGTGTTTGGAACCTGCTTCATGCCCCAAAGAAATCGCCTTTGAAACACCCGCCTTAGATAATTAATGTTAACTCAAAGTGCTCATTATAACGCTCCTGGATTTCTTTGATGAATTCATTACCAACCTTTTGATCTTCTTAATCTGTATTACTTCTCCCGAAGTCTTACTGAATTGTTACTCGTCCGAGTAATCCTTGAGAGAGAGAGAGAGAGAGAGAGCACAACTCATAGAATGCAGTCGCTTTTCTTTATTTTTATTATTACTACTATTATTTTTGTTAAAAAATTCCACACCGATGTTGGGAGTTTTTCGCCATTTTAGAGACTTATTAAGAAATTTTCATAAAATACCAAAGGATGTTTTGCCGTAAGTGATTAAGTGATGGATTATGTAGCTGGTGGCTAGTTGAATTTGTTGGGTTGCAGACAGGGTGGAAAAGTTGCATGTGGGTTAGCAAACTCATCCCAAAAGCATTGCTGAGTACCGGAAGGCTAACACTTTCGGGTACCACCGTCTGTTAAGAAGAAATGTATTTTAAGTGATTAGTATTTTTTTTTTTCATAAAGAGTGCGTTTTCAGTGGAGGAAGCTCAAACCACCGTGAACCTGTTAAGAGTAATATATATATATATATATATATATATATATATATATATATATATATATATATATATATATATATATATATATATATATATATATATATATATATATATATATACACATATATATATATATATTTATATATATACACATATATATATATATTTATTTATATTTATATATATATATATATATATATATATATATATATATATATATATCTATAAAAGTTAATTATACCTTAGTTTTACAAGACCACTGAGCTGATTAACAGCTCTACCAGGGCTGGCCCGAAGGATTACACTTATTTTTACGTGGCTAAGAATCAATTGGTTACCTAGCAACGGGACCTACAGCTTATTGTGGAATCCGAACCACATTATAGAGAGAAATGAATTTCTATCACCAGAAATAAATTCCTCTAATTCCTCATTAGCCGACCAGAGAATCGAACTCGGGCCTAACGAGTGCTAGCCAACAACTCTACCGACTCGCCTAACGAGAAACTATATATATCTATATATACATACATAATTTATATTACAGAGGTTAATAACTAAACAAGTATTCACCGAACAAATGAATATGAAACAGGACCAAGCAAGACCCAAAAAGACGTCCCTTACTCATGAATGACTCGAAGTTATGTATGTATAACATTCTTTATTCTATACCATTTGCCATGTCAGACACAGAGGAAAAATTTGCGTTTGTTAACAAGCTTCCTTCTTCACTTGAAGCATATGAGGCTTTCT
>NC_089744.1:5755000-5767500 GCF_040412425.1 Macrobrachium rosenbergii
GAGAGAGAGAGAGAGAATTTGCCATGACCATGATAAACCACTTGTTCTGGTAAGCCTCATCTTATCTGAGACCGTAAAGATTGAAGCACGCCTTATCGCAAGTATTTTATTTTGTTTTTCTTTTTGTGGCGAGGGGGGCTATTACCACTGTAAAATAAAAAAAGTGTGTATCCGTATGTTGTATTCATTAATTGCTGCATGTAATAACGATAATGAACAGGTAATGAATTCCACATTTATATTTTCCTCTTCCAACACCGGATCAATCTAATTACCATTTACTCCTACGTAAGCAGACATAATGAAGGTACTGTTGTCTGAGATTCGAGACAGTATGTAACGTCCCACTTGCCGAAACTGACTTTTTTTAATATTACCGTCATATTTGACGGAATTCGTACCTAATTCATTATATCAAGTTATTAGGTTATATATCAGATTCTATCTTATTTAAGTTAGAATGAATAAGTTAAAGTCAATAAGTTAGACTCTGATTACCGCCTCCCTGCTACTGCAGATTACTTAAAGACAAATTCATTCTTTTATTGGTGACTGTTTCCTTAGCATGGGGGCACCTGCTTCCTTTTTTATAAATTAAAGATAAACTTTGATTGAATAACGAACACTGTAACCCCCAAATTGTGAAATGATTGAATTACGATTTTTTTTCCCCTACTTGTAATGGCGCAATTAGTAGTAATGTATATTTAACAGTCTCTCATTATCTCTTTATGAAGCAAGCGTTTTATTAAAATGAGCTGCCAAAAGTCCCGAAATGGGGAATGATGTCAGCGGCATCATTCTGTCTGTAGTGATGCAATACTGTTTACGCTTACGTGTTTCTTTCCATCTACAGCTTTCATAAGAGGGAAGGCAACGCGGGATATACTGTATCTCAACACATTAGAAGCTGATACAATTTTCCGAAAAGTTTTGATTTTTTTTATTAAATACATTAAACACTTGAGTTCATTCATGACAACATATGTATGACAACATATATATATATATATATATATATATATATATATATATATATATATATATATATATATCTTCTTCTTCTTCTTTTAACGTGCTTTTTTCCCATTTTTGTATATAGCACGATGCCTTCTTTGAAGGACTTTTGATTTGGCTTTGGGGTAGACCTGTAGTCTCGATCGGCTGCCCTGCCTGACATAGACCCCGGTAGCGTATCGAGACGTGTGAGATGTTTGTTATGTTTTAGGTGTTGTAGTGGCTTTGTTTTGTGTGTGTATTTAATAACACCCATTTGCTTTTTAAGCAAACCTATCCGTTGATTACATATATAATCCCGGGATGTCTACACGGATAGCAAAGTATCTGCCTCTCTGATCAGTCGGCTGCGGATTTGAACCCGCGCCACAGACCTCTACGAAGTCGAAGATACTGCTGTAATACTATATAGGGCTCCATATATATATATATATATATATATATATATATATATATATATATATATATATATATATATATATATATGCACTCATACATACATACATACACATATATACATTTTCATATCCATATATATTCCTTGGTCAAAATTGCGACTCTCAACTTACGTGCATTCAACATTATTTCTCTCATTCAGCTTTTTCCTCGTTCGTACCAGAGTACTTTCTGTTCTAACGCTCCAAAGGTGTTCACGGTACAGAAACCCAATAAATTCCCGCCATCACGTGCGGTCGGTTATTCATGCAGTTATTCATCGCCTTTGTTGTAACGGAGATGTTGTCATCACGGTGACAGCACAAACAAATGAACAAAAGTGTCACGCGCTGCCATAAACACACAAACAAGGCGGGTTCCGCGCTGGGACCCGGCTTGGTTTTTCAGGAGTGGAGAGATTGAGCGCAGTACACATCCGGGACATGCGCTTTTTTTTTTTTTTTTTTTTCGCTGACCACCCTGACATACGCATCTATTTCAATGCACAGTCGGTTTGCGCAGTGCGTTTGCGCTGTGACTCTGAACATATATGACTGGCGTCCTTCTCCGTAGATTGATAGTGCAAGTTTTTTTTTCTCTCTCTCTCTAACAGTACGTACATAGTCGCTCTGTGTCCCTAGGGAATCAAACATACTGTAGTTTGTTTGAGTAACTGAGTGAACGTGCCAGAAGCTATACCATGAGCGCCCATATTTATGTATATATATAAATTATATACTGTATATATGTACGTATGTAAGTATATACAGTATATATATACGCATACATGCATATATACATACACACACACACACACACACACACACATATATATATATATATATATATATATATATATATATATATATATATATATATATATATATATATATATATATATATATATATATATATGTGTGTGTGTGTGTGTGTGTTTGTGTTTGATTGTGTCTGTTTACTTTCAAGTCTTTGCGTAAATTAAATAATTATGTGTACGTCGATATGTGATTTTAATGATCATGAAAGGATGATTTAGAGCAAACTATCTTGCCCTTCGTAAACCGATACTGAGAAATTCGATGCTGCTCGCAGCGCGATTAAATTATCAATTTCACTCTAATGGACAGACATCCTTTAAACAAGGTAACGTAATAATGCTTCAAGAAAGGTCATTTAATAAAACCAAAGGAAATATAATCACCAACAATTTACCCTGGCCAGTAACTCAGTTATCACTAACCTCGTCCGGAAGCTATTATAATCGTCAACTGCGCAAGCTCATCAAAGGTGATTCACAGAGAGAGAGAGAGAGAGAGAGAGAGAGAGAGAGAGAGAGAGAGAGAGAGAGAGAGGAGCCTTTGTGAACGACTGGGATTTTACTTTCACCCTCTTCCTTTCGTAAAGTCATTACTGCAAGGGATGTTCATGAGATTTCCTGAGAACGTATCCATACTTTGTAATGGTAGTCACGTTGCTCCGTCGCCTCTACATATGAAGAAACAAAAAGAATTTCTGCTCATATGGTTTGTCTATCGAATATTTTTTTTAGAAAGCCCTTCACACTAATCTCCAGTGGCGAAAGAAATTGTTTATCTTAGACTGTTATTCACCTGAGCTGAAAAGAACCATATTCCCCTTTTTGATGATTACGAGCAGAAACTTCTTAACTTCTCGATTTCCTCGCAACTTTATACTTCTGGATACGCTCATCCCTGTAAACATTGAATCCTAGTGTGAAATACAAGTAACTCGAACCATTAACAAGTGGGGTTCGAACTCCCGTATGTAAGACTGAATTGATTATACCGCAGATCATAGATTTATATTTTCTATCATTATTCATATATTTATAATGTAATCGATTGCTTCTCTTGTTGATAGTATTCCTATGTCTAGTTTTGTTACAATTCGTCCCTAGTTTGCGTCTGGCGTAAGCCAATTTCTCCTCATCATGAGAAAATTGGCTTCAAATATTTTGGTATTATTCAGAGCTTCTAATTGGCTCATCTTTTGTGAAAACTTTGTCGGAAAATCTGACAACGCAAACAGCTGAAATTTTGATATGTTACATAGTATCAAAAACTGAGACACTGTGACTAGAAAACTCAAGAACTGAAAAGAAAAAAATGGGATACGCCAGTTCGTCAAAACGGGGACGAATTACGGGTACCTTCATTTGTGACTTCATCGAGCATGACCGCCCACGGTGCGCACGGTGTTTTGTGCCTTGAACTTTCACTTCCCTATGCCAGCATCCCAGCTTTGCCTCCAGACCTCGTTTCCTGGCACCTTCTCCATTTCACATTTTGCTGATGTCAGTCACACTTCACAGAGTAGGAGTAACAAAAGAGGACCGCCAGCTCTGGGCTATATCTCGTTGCAATATTGCCTGCGGAATTGAATCGTCATATGAACTTCTTTCAAGATGACATTCGACGGAGCCTTTCCTACCCATAGATATGTAAGATTGAATCATAATTTGCCCTATTACGTGCCTCGTCATTTGTCACTCTGCGACTCGGTATGTTGCCCATGGGTCTTGCTTGAGCAACGGCAATGCGTTCATTCAAATCTCTTGAACTGGTTTGCTGCACAGCTGGGCTATCCTTTCGAAGCAGGGCAGTATAAACAAATCATTGAATTTTGTTTTTGTCGTGAGAATTCCATTCGACCTCATCAGTTCGGCAGGATATTTCTTCTTCCAAAATGAAGTGTGAAGAAAGAGCTGCAACAAAAAAAAAAATATAAAATAAAATATATAATTTTGAATTATCTCAGCGTTCCGGTAAAAATCCCTTCTCTGATCTCCACTTTGTTGCATTCGTTCTAAAAGGCCAATACGGAAAACTCGTCGGTTCCTCTTTATCAGACGATACCTTGTGTTTCATATTTTTACAAAATGATTTTACAATTTAAAATGTATATACGGTACAAAAATAGAATTTCTTGAATCAGAAAGAGTCCTTTTGCTTACATTGCCGAAAGTACCACAAGTTTTATGTTTGCCACTTTTTTTACTGTGCATATCTGTAAGACAAATTCACATCGACAGTACAGTAGAATATCGAGGCTGAAAGAGACATACACTTGAATAATTCATACGAGATAAACCTACAAGAATTATACCTGTAATGTTACGCAAGAAAATACCTCAAATTATTACAAGTGAAATTTTTTTATTGTTATATGCACAAAATGAGTTAATGAATACTGAAATTCCTCTTTCCAGGAGGGTTTAATCACCACATAAAACTTCACCAGTGATCCCTCATCTAAAACATTAAAAACTTTAGCAGCAAATTCATCAGTTCCAGCTGATATATTACAAGAACTTTCCTTCAAAGTTCATTTCAAGAAGACATCTTATCTATTTCACTTATCCTTCGATATGAGGCAAGTCTTTCATTTACGTGGGTTATTATTATTATTATTATTATTATTATTATTATTATTATTATTATTATTATTATTATTATTATATCCGAAGTTATGGGTAAATGATGCAAAATGATGCTAATACATATATATATGTATGTAATGTCTATATATATATATATATATATATATATATCTATATATATCTCTCTCTCTCTCTCTCTCTCTCTCTCTCTCTCTATATCTATATCAATATCCATATATGTGTGTGTTGTCAATGAAATTTTGCTTTATTTTACTTAAAAATTAAAAGGACGATGGAGTAGTTAAAACAAATGGATGTTACTTTTAATTTTCTACGTGAAATATTTAGTGGTATACGATTAAAATAAAAATGTACATTTCTACTTGACAAAAGTAGTAAAAATTTTAGACGGTGGGGGCATGAAAGAGCGAAGAGTATCTATTTGGGCATTCCAGTTAAAAAGATGTGCATTTCCTTCATCACTGCCTCATCTAAAAATTATATATATATATATATATATGTATATATATTCTTTCTCTGCATCTTTTCCCACTTCTGTGTGTGGTCGACGTTTCTGACAGCTTTCCTCCACCTGCCTCAGTCAGACAATTGTTTGTCTCTCAGGTCTTCTCTAACTACACCCAATCACCATCGCTTCGGTCTTTCTCTTGCTCTCCCAGCAGGAACCTCCATCTGCATCATTCTCCTCCCTATACCGAGAGTTTCGAAATTTGAGCGCCCCCCTCCACAGAACAAATGGAAAGTTATGAAGTTTTCTGCTATAGCCTATCTTCAAGTACATTATTTTAAGTTTCTGTTAAGCTATTTTTCATTTTATATTTCTTGTATTTTCAGACTGAGTGACAGAGTTAGATACAGCCATGGCTAACAACTCAGAAGAAATCAGATGGATTGACTGAATCCAGGCTATATCCTTCAGAGAGGCCAGGAATGCTGGCGCATCCTTCGTTTCACGTTCCTGGATAGCTAAATACATTAAAAGAGATTAATCCTTTGTTAAAAGAAACTGGAACAAAAATCCATAAGACTGTCATCGCGAAAAGAGTGAGAATCTTGGAAGGCCTGAAGTCCTTTCTCAGGAGTCAGAAGACATCATAGCTGAGGCAATGGGTAGACCAAGAAAGTCTTTACGTAAATTGGCGCTTGAACTAGAAACAAAAAGGGGAAAGAAGAGAATTTATATTGCTGTATATCGTGAGTTGAAAAAAATTTGGTATCAAGCCATTTCATGTTATCAGCAAGCCCAACATCACTCAGCAACAGAGAGAAGACTGTGCATGGTTTTGTGGTTCATTTCTTAATGATTGGGATGAAGCTGACTTTCTCCATGTTGCCACATCAGATGACTTCTTCATTTACACAGTCAGGAAGCCAAATCATAAAAATGACATCATTTGGGCTGCAAAGTTGGATGATATCAGCGATGATGTGCGCTATCGCCAAGTTGTGAAATTCCTGAATGTTTGGGAATTTTTCTCTGTTTCACAGCCAAACATTTAATGTGGATCATCAAAGAAAAAGGACAGTCATGGAATGGCGAATATTTCAGAGAAACTGTGCTTACTGGTGGAGTATTTCCTTTCTTCAAAGATCCTGAAAATGTGTTATTTGCTGAAGAAGTCACATTTTTGCATGATAAGGCACCATGTTTCAAGGCTCTTCAGACACAGCTGCTTCGAAACAGTGGTATCGATTTCTAATTGTCAAGTGAATTTCCAGGTAGCTCCCCTGACCTTAATGTGTGTGAAAACATTGGTAGTATCTTAAAGGATCGTGCTGAAGCGTACACAGTGAACTATGATGGTATACCAAGCCTCGATGACCTGCGAAGAGAGGTGACCGAAATGCTCAGGGAAATGGAGTTTGAGTCTCAGCTTTTTTGCGATTTGCTGAAATCATACCCCTCAAGAATGCAGGCTGTGGTACAGGCAGATGGAGGCCACACAAAATATTAAATAATCAGAGAGAAACTTAAATAAATACCTATTTTGAATTACTTTTGTTTTTGTCCATATCAATTTTAGTTTATGCTGTAGAGGTTGGGGCCTCTAATTTCGAAACACCCTGTATATGTCTCATCCCTTCTCATCACATGGCCATACCACTGCAGCCTTCTTTCCTGGGCCTTCTTTGATAGTTTTACGACTTTAGTAGTTCTCCTTTTATTCTTTCATTTTTTATTCTGTCTATTTTTGTTACTCCACACATCCACCTGAGCATTTTCATCTCTACCGCATCCAATTTCTTCTCTTACACTCTCTTAACTTGCCATGTTTCTGCTCCATACATCAAAGCTGGTCTCACTACTGTCTTATACACTCTTCCTTTAACCTTTATGTTGATTCTGCTGTCGCATAAAACAACTGACATCTTTCCACAGTTTTTCCATCCAGCCTGCACTCTGTGTGCTATTTCTACGCCCAAATTTCCATCTTCAGCCACTGCTAAACCAAGACACCTAAATTTTTCTACTCGGTTCAACCTTGTACCTTCCATACTAATCTCGGAGTGTTGATCTCCATTAAAACTTAGGTATTTAGTCTTCTTCCTACTGATCTTTAATCCTCTGTCTTCCAGTACCTTCCTCCATTGCTCTAGCTTTGACTCCACTACCCTTCTGTTGGTGCTGCATAACACGATGTCATCAGCAAATGACATGCATCAGGGGGATTGATCTCTTATTCCTTGAGATAGCACATCCATTATCAGATCAAAAAGATATGGACTTAAAGCAGATCCGTGACGTAAACGAACTCTTACTGGTATCCATTCAGTTAACCCAACACTGCTTCTAACCTGCGTTTTTGCTCCCTCATACATATTTTGGACCAACCTCACATACTTCCCCGGTATTCCCTTTACTCGCGTGGGACTCTATCACATACCTTTTCCAGATCTATGTATACTATGTACAGTCCTTTCTGCTTTTCCCAGTGTTTTTCCATCATCTGTTGGAGAGCAAACACTGCAACTGTTGTTCCTCTTCCTGGGATGAAACCAAACTGTTCTTCACCTACAGATGTTTCTTCTCTAATTATTTGAACCATTATTCTTTTCCAGATTTTCATGGTGTGAGACATTAGCTTTATTCCCCTGTAGTCTGTACAATCCTGGATGTCACCCTTTTCTTTATAGATAGGCGGCATAAAGCTTTCTCTCCATTCTTTTGGTATCTTTTCCTGACTGTATCTTTTCTTTGCTAGGTCCCACAGCATGTCTATTCCTTCTTCCCAGGCTCTTCCACACCTCTGCAGGAATTCCACCTGGTCTGTTGCTTTACCATTTTTCATCTTCTTTAGTGCCTTTTTACTTCCTTCCTGCTAATATTATGTGTCATACCAAGGTTCTGGAATCTATCTTCAAAGAATTTTCTGGGATTTTTTTCATTTAACAGGTGTTCATAATATTCTTTCCACCTCTTTCTTTATCTTATCCTCATTGCATAAAACTACCCCGTTCCCATTCTTAACCTGTTTTATATAGGAGTAGTCTTTGGTGTTCTTGTCCCTCGACTTTGCAATTCTGTGAATTTTCTCTCCCCCTCAGGTGTTTCCAGTTCTTCATACATGTCATCTAATGCTCTTGCCTTTTCTTGTGCAACTGCGTTTTTTACTTGTTTCTTATGTCTTTGGTATCCTTATCTTCATGGTGTCCATACTTTTCCCAGATCTTTTTTTCATCTTTTATGGCTTTCACCACCTGTTTCATTTCGTCATTCCACCACCAGGTTTCCTTATCATCAGGAGGTTTCTTTCCAGATGTCTTTCCCAACACCTCTCCACCCACTCTCTTTACCACCATACTGTTGTAATTCTACCATTCTTGCACTCTTTCTAGCAATCTAACTTCCCTCAATACTCTCTCCTTAAATTCCTGCCTCGCGTCCTCCTCTTGTGGCAGCTTCCACCACTTGATTGTTGATGGGACACGTGCAGGCCTACATTTTACTGTGTTCCTTATTTCGAAGTCCATTACCACCACCCTGTGCTGTGCTGCCACACGCTCTCCACGTAAAGTTTTACAATTTCTCACCTCTCTCAGATGTGATCTTATGCACACGAGGAAGTCAATTTGACTTTCTCTTGCTCCACTCTTGTATTTGATGTACTGATTTTCTTTCTTTTCAAACCAGGTGTTGACAATAGCCAAATTAAATGACACTGCACAGTACAAAACTCTCTCTCCCTCGTCATTTCTCTCTCCAACTCCCCAGCAACCATGCACCCTCTCAATACCCTCTCTGGTCCTTCCTACATGACCATTCATGTCACCACTAATAATTAAGATCTCTTCTTCTGGTATTTCACTCAACTGTCGGTCCATATCCTCCCAAAATGCCACTTTCTCAACTTCATCACATCCGATGTTGACTATTTTTCCATCCAGGCACAGTTTCACAACTATTGCTCTGTCACTTGCCCACATCACGCTTATTATGCTGTCTTTTAAGTTTTTTGATGGAATTATCCCACTCCATTTCTATCTTCCTTATTTGTTCCACTATATAGCAATTTATATCCACATCCCAGCTCTGCTGCTTTATTTCCCCTCCATCTAGTCTCCTGCACTCACACAATATATATATCATATATATATATATATATATATATATATATATATATATATATATATATATATATATATATATATATATATGAACATATGTATATATTATGTATGTATATATATATATATATATATATATATATATATATATATATATATATATGTGTGTGTGTGTGTGTGTGTATATATGAAAACTATTATATGCTAATACTTTTACTACTTTTAATGCTGCGGATACTACTCATGCTGTCTGTACATATGAAATTTTCACCGCTTATAATAATTGTGTATATGTATATATATATATATATATATATATATATATATATATATATATATATATATATATAAATATGTATATAGCCTATATATTATATATATTATATATATATATATATATATATATATATATATATATATATATATAATTTATATATAATTATATATACATTAATATTTTATACATTAATATTTTACACACACGTATATGCATATATAGCAATGCTGTATAAAACTCTCAGCCACGGCCCATGAAACTTTCAGCCGCAGTCCATGAAATTTCCGTCCACGGCCCAGTGGTGACATGCGATATTGGCACCTATAACAGAGCCAGACGCACGATCATGGCTAACTTTAACCTTAAATAAAATAAAAACTACTGAGGCTAGAGGGCTGCAATTTGTTATGTTTGATGATTGGAAGGTGGATGATCAACATATCAATTTGCGCCTTCTAGCCTCAGTAGTTTTAAAGACTTGAGGGCGGACAGAAAAAGTGCGGACGGACAGACAAATAGGCATCTCAATAGTTTTCTTTTACAGAACACTAAAAAGGGATATTCGCCGTAAGGATAACTTGACTCTTAGTTGGCAAATCTGGTCTCTTTATAATTAAAAGATACCAACACCAGAGCCTACTAGAGGTTTTATTTTCTATAATGAGCTCAGATGAGACATAGAAAGCTGAATACCATTAACCTGTTGTAAAATGAGTCAAGTTTTTAACCTGTTGGAAAGTGGGTTAAGTTTTTAACCTATTGGGAAAGAGGTTAAGTTTTGAACCTGGTATTCCCAGGATTTCTATAATGTATATCTTATTTGTAATCGTATCTACATTGGTACTTTTGCAGTGAGATCATACACGCACCACATGCATCATGAATAATCTCTCGTATCATTGATATATACGATTCCTTTAAAGAGCTGGAACCATGAAACATACATATAATTCTGGATACACTCTATAGACCACGCTGGCCGATGCTCAGTCTTGAGTACGAGTTGACACTCAGTATGTGGCACTCTAAAGGTATGGAGGGGACCTTGGAATTGGAATTTCCAGAGAACGGATTTCAGCACAGGTGTTGCTCTACAATTCACTATGAGGACATTGATTTCTCTGCCACACTAATAAATATTGTAGTAAATCTGATCTTAAAGGTCAGTTACAAAGGAAACTCAGCTGTCAGATATTTCTCAACAATTTACATCGTTGACGAACAAGGAATTCGGTAAACGTTTTACTATAATATAAGGATGTTTTCACTAAATTAAGCAGTAATCATTACTTTCATTACTTTCATCTGCTTTACTTTCCCTTTAATTTGACAATACTACTTCATTTTATTTATCCTTAACCTCCATTTTGTAGGCTATTAGTGAAGGTCACTTGACCACCATGGATTATGAGTTCCTTTCATCCCTGGGTGCATAACCTCGGGACTGTTGTCCTTGTTCGTACTCTGCCAATCTCTGAGGTTCACAATTACTGCTAGATTTTTTAGCTGAGCCTCCATCAACCGGTCTAACCGGAGGCTGTTCCTGCTAACGAAGAAATGTACTGGTCCTACAGAAAGTCGGATGTCTGATTTAAATTGACATCACTGAGAATATCTCAGACTAATCCACACAACAGCACAAAAACATAAAAGACTTATTAGATATGGTGACAATAATCAGGAAAATTTTAAAGACTCGTCCACATGTCAGTGAACCAGAGAACGCGAGAGAGAGAGAGAGAGAGAGAGAGAGAGAGAGAGAGAGAGAGAGAGAGAGAGAGAGAGAGAGAGAAATGCATAACTATGAGGAAGAGTTACTAAACTATCATTGGACGTGTCATTTCTTACAAGAGTACCCACTATGATGTAATATTGAAATGGTGAAACAACTGTCAAGATTTCTTAATAAGTATGTAAGTCCATCTATCTTACCTGTTATCAGCAATCTGTCGTCACTGCCATCTCAAATAGGGAAAATACAAAGAAAAAAGGAAATCAATAAGAGCTGAACTAACCTTTGTTATGTATGCATATAATATATATATATATATATATATATATATATATATATATATATATATATATATATATATTTATGTATGTATGTATATACTGTATACACACACACACACACACACATATATATATATATATATATATATATATATATATATATATACACACATACAAATTCTATTCTTGTTTTGATAGCCACATCATAGAGTTCCTTGCATTTACATACAGATTGTCCATTTCCCTGCAAAATATCTGTTCCTCAGTGAGGGAGTGGATTTACTGAGAGTGCCAATCGCTGACTCATTCTCAAACAGCACAGTCGAAGATCCAACCCATGTAAGACAATTTCCATTGCCTCCGCCCGTCTCCAATTATTGTTCCAGAAGTAATGCGTCTGGGATAACCGCTGTAGGTTGCCTGAATATTGCCAGTTGAATTTACTTGTTTTGTGTGAGAAACATCACTTATCATTTTGCTTGTCTCGTGTGAGAAACATCACTAAAATTTTGCTTGTTTTGCGAGAGGAACATCACTAATATTTTACCCGTTTAATGTGAGAAACATCAGTAACATTTTACTTGTTTCTTGTGAGAAACATCACAAACATTTTGCATGTTTCGTGTGGAAAACGTTACTGGTATTTTACTTGTTTCGTGTTAGAAATATTACTAGCGTTTTATTTGTTTCTTGTGAGAAACATCACTAACATTTTACTTGTTTCGTGTGAGAAACACCACTAGCGTTTTACTGGTTTTGTGTGAGAAACAT
>NC_089744.1:5772500-5777500 GCF_040412425.1 Macrobrachium rosenbergii
AGGGAAAAGGCAACGTGAGAAAGAGGGAACAGAAAGAGAAGCAGCAGGAAGGGTTTGTGAGGATGAGTGATCATGTCCCTTCACCTGTCAGGAAGTCAACATCTTCAAGTTCAGACAACTTAGGAATCAGTTTGTGCAAAGCGGGTTGGCTTTCGTTCAGTTAAAGGACTGCGCAAAACGTCAGGATGGCACATCGAAAGTTACGATACATACGTATTCCCATGAAATGACAACTGCGAGGAAATGATACATACATATTCCCATAAAGCATTCAAAAACAGATTAAAAGAAGATGATGAATACATACTTCCAGAAAATCTGAAAAGGCAATTGGAAGGACACGATACACAATTATTTCCATAAAACGTTAAAGTGACACTAGGGAGTAGACGATACAGCTGTATTTCCATAAAACATGAAAAAGACAATAGGAAGAAGACAATACATAAATATTTCAACTAAACATTAAAATGATAGTTGGGAGGAGACGATACATGCATATTTCGAGAAACCATTAAAAAGGCAGTTGGAAAGATGATACCTGTAGCCAATTTAGTGAGCAATAAACATTGTAAAAATTGCTTTTGCATCGGCCACTGGTGTTAATCTTACATTAAATACTTCGAGGGCTAACCAGTCAGATACAAAAACATTAGAAGAAAATAATGTTTTATAGCTTTTTTTTCGTTAAAACTTTTAAGGTTATTATGGGCATTAATGCAGAATCCTTGAAAAAGACTCGTCTGCCACCATGAAAAACAACAAGTAAAAAATGCGACGAAGTTTTCTCGGCGCAATCGAGTTTTCTGTACAGCGTATGTTCAAGGCCACCGAAAATAGATCTATCTTTCGGTGGTCTCAGTATAATGCTGTTTGAGCCGCGGCCCATGAATCTTTAACCATGGCCCGGTGGTGGCATGCCCTATGTCGTTGCCAGATGCACGATTATGGCTAACTTTATCCTTAAATAAAATAAAAACTATTGAGGCTAGTGGGCTGCAATTTGGTATGTTTGATGATTGGAGAGTGGTTGATCAACATACTAATTTGCAGTCTTCTAGCCTCGGTAGTTTTTAAGATCTGAGGGCGGACGGACAGACAAATCCGGCACAATAGTTTTCTTTTACAGAAAGCTAAAAACTGACTACTCTTTAAGGAATAATGATAATGAATAATTAGCACATGAGGAGCATTCTCTCATTTCAAATCCATTTTAAAAACTTTTCGAAATAAATTTTTAGAGTTCGTGGCAGCGAGCATTCACACAAAAGAGACATATGTTTATACAAATCAAGGATAATGGTTTGCAGGTTTGCAATATATGGTAAGTATTTCGTGACGTAGTAAGTTTTGTCATCGACGGCCAATGACAGAGCAGAAATTTTTCCGCCTGAAAAAAATGGAGCTTGTTGAGTTTCTCCCGATTTATGGGATGCGGTTGGAAGTGCTTCAAAAATTTTCTGATATTCCCAGAGCATTTTTTGTTTTGATTTATTTAATTAATTTATCATACTTTGGGATTGGTAAATGAGTTTCATTAAAAGAAATTATCATTAATTATTTATCCATTAAATATGAAAATCTATAATCTTTCAAATATCCCCTTTTCTCAAGCGCAACTCAAACTGAAATCACCCAAGATCAAGAACATCCAGTATGTGTATGTAAATTTAGGGAATAAGAGGATTCATGGAATTTTTTTGTGTGTTCAAGTTCAGGGGATTGAGAGAGAGAGAGAGAGAGAGAGAGAGAGAGAGAGAGAGAGAGAGAGAGAGAGAGAGAGAGAAGAGAGAGATTTAAAACAGTTTTCAAGTATATTTGGGTCATTTGTTGTATGCACATTTGTCTATAAGGTATAGAGAGAGCGAGTTATTGTTGCTGTATCAACAGCATGTGTGTGTGTGTGTGTGGGGGGGGGGTGGTGTGCTGTAGCTAGAGGAACAGGGATATAGAGGATTAAGAGAAAATATGTGCTGTAGAGGAAAGGGCAATGAATGCACGCTATTTATATAATTTTTGATAAATTTCTTGTCGAGTGGTTGACATTACGTTTTCGTGACTGGATAAAATTCAGAAATAATCTGCCGGGCACTAATATACACCAGCCACAAATGTGTAAATAATACAGACACAAAACAATTAAATGAAGGAGCACAGGAGACTCGCTAATCCTTGGGGGTTCGTTATCCTACCAGTGACCAACTGGGTCAAATGCCACGCTTTTTTCTTCCTGTACTGTCCAGACTCAACTCCTCAGCAATTCTGGAACAAGGGGTTTAAAAATTACGTTTGGTACCTTTCGTGGGCAAAATACCTGGCTATGAAATATCCGAAGGCACCTAGAATTATAAGTTCTCATTTAGTGTTATTAGTTTGTATTAAGCAAATATCGTTAACACAAAACGATTAACTCCACACAAACCAATATCTTCAATGAACAAAGCCGTCTGAAATGCCTTTCTCCTCTGGTTTATTAAATAGTCTGTAAAATGTGAAGAATCGATGTACACAAAATCTTTGCTATGCCTGTCGACCTCTACATATATCTTATATCCCTTTTGCTGATCATTTATGGTTATTAAAATAGAAAATTTGAATAACCATAAGTTATTCATATCTTTATACGAAATGTAAACGCATTATTTATAAACAACGAAAACTGAAATTGCTGCCAAGGGAACTTTATGAAGGTGCACTTTCAAAAAGATATTTTACTACAAACTTTTTAGTATAAAGGATTTTTCACTGAACTGATGATTGCTTGAAAAATCAGTGCATTTAGGGAAATTATGTTCGTGTTTCCACTTCCATATCGGGAAAACAAAAAGGAAATACCTTAGCTTAGATTTTCGCTTTAAATTTTACTCACTTGAAATGACAGTAAATTTCATGAAAGGCTGTATTTTTACCCAGATTGATAAAACAGTTTCACTTTTTGCTTGATGTAAATTTTATATATTAATAGCCCGTGGGGAAGCGTAATGACAGATGTTCATAAATTTGTCCCTGCGTTTAAATCTCACGGTGCTCAAGCTCTGGGAGGTGATTCAGAGTTCAGAACCGCAACGGGGGACTGACCCAGAGAACCGTTATAAGGTCAACATAGATGAACGGTTTCATGTAAAACTTGTGTAAAACAGTACAATGTGCAAAAACTGAAGAAATAACGAAGTAGATGAATTTACTGATTAATTCGGAAATTTGCAAGAATAATGGGACTGAATTACAGTTCAGCATTTGCAGATGCACGAATGCATGCTTATACACCCGTGTGTGTACGGGGGAAAGAAAAGCTCGAGAATATGTGAAAACCCCGCTGTGTGCGAGTCCCAGACTTTCCCCAAGAATAACTGCATGATTTATCAGGGCGAAAAATGAAAGGGACGAGGGAAAATGATCGCTCTTAAGGGCATTCCGTCGTTTTCATTCCCCCAGTGTTTGGTGGAGCCTTCCTCTTTCAATAACCCAGCTGTCATCAACAAACCTCGTTCAAGGAAGAAAAGTTACACCTGGGGGACTTATTTTATCGCGAAATAAACAGACAAATGACTCATTTCCAATGAGTTTTGACGTGATGTATGAAAACAGTGGGCTTGAAGAGCCTCGTTCTACGAGAAGTGAGGGAAAAGATTGGGAAGTTAAGGCAAAGATAGTTCTGAAAGTAAAGGGAAATTGTCTGAGAGAGAGAGAGAGAGAGAGAGAGAGAGAGAGAGAGAGAGAGAGAGAGAGAGAGAGAGAGAGAGAGAGAGCCTCTTTCGGGCAGGAAGATATTGTTCGACAAACAGACAGAAAAGAGTGAAGGATTTTAGCGCAGATTTGCTTTTCCTCTGTCTTCGCTGTATTCGCATAAAAGACAACGAAGAAGGCAACTTTTGAGCCACATTTTCATGCTATGTTACCGCTAAGTATTGCTCTTCTTTCTGCTAAAAAGAGCCGTGGCAATCCAATCTCCTTTTGATCATCAATATGGATTCCGCATGGCCTGATCTACTGTGGGCCTCTTCTCCTGTCTCGCCCGTAATTCATAATATTCTCACAGGAGCTTTGGAGAGTCTTATCTTGTCCATCTTGATTTTTCTCATGTTTGCATAATACCCCGTAAGCCAAACGGGACTCGTATGGTTTTGTTTCTTGTTTTTTTTTCTTTCTTTTGCTCAATAGGAAGTTTTCTAGCTGTTTATTTGGGTCTTATCCTTCTCAGCTGACAGTAAGACGAATCAGATTTTCTTTTCCGTTTTGCTCCTTCCCGTTAATAACCTCCTCCTGGTTTTGAAAGATTATCACGAATGGAATCAAAACAGCAGCCGATTTGAAATTAACTCGACAAATCATTTGGTGTAATGTGTTTATTATTTGTGTAATGTGTTCTTCGTGTATATAATAGAGTATAAGAGATTATCTATACGTATTTTGTTAACAGTTTTGTACGCTTTTAGTTATATTGTTAAATGTTGGAATTCACGTGTATTTCTACCATTTTTTTGTTTTGTTTTATTTCCGTATAGTATGTCTGTGAAAATCAGTACTGCACCTGAGGTTATGCCATGGAAACAAAGTCTGGCAATTGCTCGTGCCATGTTCTTGGTTCCCTCGAAGTTAATTTTTCCCTTAAAACGTGTGATTCGTGCGTTTTATTTTCGTTTTCTTTTAGCTACCTTTCATATGTTGTAGTTTGTGCATTACTCGTCGAGGTTAGTATCCAATTTCCATGAATGAACTTATGTTCCCGGGGAGCCACTTGTTCCTACAATCCTACAATCTGTCCTCTGCCTGAAGTCTACAGAATTCCTGTTCTGTTCCGAGAATACAACAATACTAGGAGCTTCCAGTTACCAAAAGGAATTTTTCACAATGTGAGGGGATAAATCTATGAGTTTTTTTTTTCTTATCTGACTGAAATAGATTCACTCGCTATTTTTGCTACATGGAGAGATTGAGATTGAGATAACCCTCCCACCTCCAGTCTCTCTCTCTCTCTCTCTCTCTCTCTCTCTCTCTCT
>NC_089744.1:5782500-5797500 GCF_040412425.1 Macrobrachium rosenbergii
TTGCATGCACTCTCTCACTCCCTGGAAATTAAGGTCCCTACTTTCAAATATCTATTTCTGTCAAGGTATAGGAATCCCAGTCCATATATATATATATATATATATATATATATATATATATATATATATATATATATATATATATATATATATATATATATATATTATATATATACACACATATATACAGTATACACAAATAAATAAATTTTTATATATATTATATATATATATATTTATATATTTATATATTTATATATGTATGTATGTATGTATGTATGTATGTATGTATACTAATAAATTCATTCATTATAAAGAATACAACCTGTTGACTCTTTCATATTTATCATTATTTCTAAAAAAAAAAAAAATCAGTTAAAGTAGATATGCAGACAGTAAGTACAAGTTCTCTGCTTGCCGGTAAGACAAATTTCAGGGACCTTCATTTATTGTTTGTAGAGCATCCCATAAGATTATTATTATTATTATTATTATTATTATTATTATTATTATTATTATTATTATTATTATTATTATTATTATTATTATTATTATTTATAGTGAGAGAACAAATTCAATATTGATTTGAGTCATTCATTTGGCTTTTAGCGATTAACATAAAACACGAAAACGTGACCTCACTGCACCGTGCTTGACATTTTTAATTTAATATATAATCAGTGTTATGGTTTTGGAAGGATCAACGTATATATGTAAATAAAGAAAGATAATACTGATCGGAATGAGCTGTATAATATGGCAGTACAAAATGGTAATATAGTCCTCTTGTTAAAACTATACAGTTACCTTCATGCACATATGCATCGTGTTCACCATGGCCTGTAAAAAAGAAACAGTAACACAAGTGTTGTATGTTTTTGTTGATTTTTAGTTTTCTGTAAAAGAAAACTGTTGTGCTGGCTTTGTCTCTCCGTCCGCACCTCATTCTGTCCGAACTTTTTTCTGTCCGCACTTTTTCTGTCCGCCCTCCGATCTTAAAAACTACTGAGGCTAGAGGCCTGCAAATTGGTATGTTGATCATCCACTCTCCAATCATCAAACATACCAAATTGCAGCCCTCTAGCCTCAGTAGTTTTTATTTTATTTAAGGTTAAAGGTAACCATAATCGTGCATCTAGCAACGATATAAAACAGGCCCCCACCGGGCCGTGGTTAAAGATTCATGGACCGCGGCTCATACAGCATTACACCGAGACCACCAGAAGATAGATCTATTTTCGGTGGCCTTGATTATACGCTGTACAGAAAACTCGATTGCGCCGAGGAAACTTCGGCGCATTTTTTACTTATTTCTTTGTGATTTAGTGCTAGCTGGACTCTGTCTAATCCAGCTGCCCAGTTTGCTTTTTAGCTCCCGTTGTAAAAGCAATGGATATCACACTAATTGCAGTTAGTATCTACGAAAGCCGATTGCTTTCTTAATCTGAGTTTAACACTTCTTTTCTCTTTGGCCCTTAAGCTTGACTTCATTCGCTTCAATAGATAATGACAATGAATTTAAAAGAATGAGTCGTGTAACTCATTACTCAACAATGCATGTATAATTGCCAAGGGATTACCTAAGTGCATAATCTGAGATTATAATTTTTTGGTGACACTGTCGTTCAGAATAGATAAATTTCGAAAAAATAATGTCATTTTGAGGTATCGTGATCACTTGCAGCCTTAAAATGCTTTGAACTTTGTCAGAACATATAACAATTGATCTTCTCTTATTTGTTGGCTCGTTCTACCATCTACAGTTTATGATCCTTTCGTATTATGGGGCACTTATGCCTATTTACGTCATTCTCTTATTTCATTATGACCTGATGCTGAGTTCCTCTAATTTCCCAATGTAGCTGACGAACGTAGAAATTAGTCATCTGTCCAGTGTATCAGTGGACAAAACTTTATAACTAAGGATTCTCTCAGACAAAGATTGCAAAGTACCTCAGTTTATATATATTTTTTAATTAAAGTTTTTTCCTTTTCAATAGGGGGTGACTCTCAATGGAAATTGCTGCCACATTCAATCCAAGAAAGCTTACACGACATTATCCCTTGATTCCTACAAAGCAGGCCCACCAGCAACTCATTGAGCAACCCTACAAACTCAGCGCCACTCCCCTCTCTCTCTCTCTCTCTCTCTCTCTCTCTCTCTCTCTCTCTCTCGCTTACCAGGTGTTTAGGCCCTTCCCTTCCAGCACCCCTTTCACATCTACCCAATACTTTGTAGATTTATCTCTCCTCCTCCTCCTCCTCACAACACTGAAATTAGACATCATTTTACTAGTCTGTCATTTTCAGCTCTTTTCACAAACCAAACCATTGCACCGAGTCATTCCTTTTACCACCATTATTTATCGTCACATTGTTGCACCCTTCAGTTCTTTTATGCTACGCATATTACACAATCACCTCTTTTCAAGAGCATGCATATTGAACTCTCACGCTTCATTTCCATAAAGACACACATACACACGTATATATATATATATGTATATGTATATATATATATATATATATATATATTATATATACATTTTATATATATATATATATATATATATATATATATATATATATATATATATATATAATTGTAGATATGCATACATGTATATATATATATATATATATATATATATATATATATATATATATATATATATATATATGTGTGTGTGTGTGTATTCCATTCGAGAAAACAACAGCAGTGGTCTGAATGAAAACTCGGTGACTACTACAACAATTAAATGGCCGTTAAAAAAGCATACGATTGTTTGTGAGAGGTGGAGCCGTGGTAAGAAACACTCTCTCTCTCTCTCTCTCTCTCTCTCTCTCTCTCTCTCTCTCTCTCTCTCTCTCTCTCTCTCTCTCTCTGTGCTATACAAAAGACTAGCCAAAGGCTAACGAGGCCAACTCACAGAGGAGCTATTGTCCCTCGCCATGGCACTCTTCAGTGGCGGCCTTTGTTGAACGCTGCTACAGGGAATGCGACAACACCACTCAACGTGCATTGCCTCAAGGAAACGCTTCCCTGTTGACATGATACTCTTCAGTTCTTACCCCGAACGCGATATGAAACTTACATTCAGCCCATTAAGCCTTTCTTTGGGAAGATGATCATTTAATGCCCATTTTTTTTAATGCAGTAATATCTGGACAAGAAAACGCCCTTACTCAGAAACTGAAGTTAACCCATATTTATGGTGTCAAGACTTATTCAAATCTTTCAGTGCTGAATAAGTAAGGGTTTTCTGAACTCCAAATGATTACGAATAGGTTTCCTGACTTATCAAAGCAAGATTGCAAAATCTTTACAGACAATTTTTTTTCCCAGCAAATGGTGAAAGTTGTAAGCATATCGTCATCAGGTCTGAGGTACTGACTGCCATAAATCTCTCCTTGGGATTTTTACCCCTAGGCATAGTTAGTCTCTCCTTATGAATACATTCATCGGTGACCAACTCTGACGCAAGTCATTGGATCTAACTGACAATTTGTCGACTGGTCAGGTGAGCAGTAGGTCACTGGTGAAGTGTTACCTAAAACCAGAGGATTCCGGCACCTAAAGGGAGAAATCTCCTCAAATATTTCATACCAGTATGATTACATAACTTTTATACTACAAAAAAGTTTTTTTTTTTTTAATTTGAAAGTTTATTGCGCCTTATATTTGTACGCAGGGAGATATTTTTTGACTGGTATTTGGATAGTCACATTAATTGGATTGATGATTCAGTAAGTTTTTATTTAGATTTTATTTAAAACCTTTAAAAAGAGAGAGAGAGAGAGAGAGAGAAAGATTTAAAGCTTAAATTAGAGAGGTAGAGGTATATAGAGAGCAAGAGCTTTACAAAAAAAAAAAAAAGAAAACATTAAAGAGGAAAATCGTGTAACGAATTTTTTTATTTCAAAGAAAATTTTAACAAGTGAATAAAACAAATCAGAATTACGGAAGTGTACGAACATTAAAATTCATACAGCTTCAAAAAGCAAGTTGATTTTCGAAATTAAATTAGAGGAGGTACTGAGGTATATGTTCTTTTGGAGCGTTGGGACTTTACGATAATCACAGTTACACGTGTGCAAACTCTCTCACACACACGCAGACAAACGCTTTACATATATATATATATATATATATATATATATATATATATATATATATATATATATATATATATATATATATATATATATATATATAAAAAAAGAAAACATTAAAGCAAAATCCTACAAATGCACATAAAGGAAAATCGTGTAACGAATTTTTTTTATTTCAAAGAAAATTTTAACAAGTGAATAGAACAAAATCAGAATTACGGAAGTGTTACGAACATTAAAATTCATACAGCTCTCAAAAAGAGGTGCAAGTTGATTTTCAATATAAAAAAAAATATATATATATATATACAAAAGTAAGAAAATAACTTTCAAATGGGAACTAAGAGAGGTACAGTGTAGCTGTCACAGAGGCGGACGTGAATGGAAAAATCCTTATTTTCTCTAGAGTGATTTCTGATATTTTTTGGGGGCGTTGGGACTACACACACCCGGAGGACATATAAGGGCATAAACGATCTTTGTACTTAAATAAAGACCCGATAATCACAGTCACACAACTATGAACACAAGTACTTCTCCTCAAACCTACAATTTACAGTGTTCCTAAATTGAATTTTTATGCTAAATTTCCATTTTTATTTGATAATACTTTTTTAGAAAAACTTTTCACAACAGATCCAAGTAAGTTTGGAGCCATTAAGGTCCACCTGATACCTGTTAAACTCTCACCATCGGGTCTTTATTTAAGTACAAAGACACACCTCCGGGTGTGTGTATAGCTATACGTGTCCTAAAGACAAAGACACATAGTCATCGTGGAGTAATATACATGCATGTATATACTAGAATATGTAAAACTTCAATTGAAAATAGGATTTTTCTGTTTTATATATATATTTGGAATCATTAATGATTAAACGACTCGTCCCCTTGTTATATACCCTCTTATCTTTCGTTTTCTGTTTAGTTTTATATGAATATATATCTTATACTTTTGTATATATATATATTTATATATATTTTGTTTTATTTGTCCTTTTTAATTGTCCTTCTATTTTTAATTTTTTAATTATATATAACTTTAAATTTATACCCTTTTGTAATTTATGTTATTTATATGCCTCGAAAATGTAATGAAGCTTCATTACGATCTATGACCCTTTTTAGCAATCTATATATATATATATATATATATATATATATATATATATATATATATATATATATATATATATATATATATAGAGAGAGAGAGAGAGAGAGAGAGAGAGAGAGAGAGAGAGAGAGAGAGAGAGAGAGAGAGAGAGAGAGAGAGAGAGAATAAATTATGTCAGAACGCATTTGAATTTTGAAGTCGCAAAGGTATAAATGTATAATATCCTCCTCTTAAATATTCCATTTGTCCTAAATAAAAAAATAAAAAATTTTGAACTTTTGCCCGAAATAGAACAAAAATTCCAGTGCTTAAAGAGGTGGCTGAGCCTATATTCCCCATTCCGTAACATTCTCTTTAAGTGGCTGACTTTCCATTCTAGCTGCGAGTAAGTTTTGGGGGATTGGTAATTGGTTCACTAAGCCAAAATCATATACATGTATATATAGACCCTTTTATCACTAATATTTGTGTAACTTCTTCTAAAATGATTTTTATAACCACCTTTATGAGGAACCTTCTCCCAGTGACACACCGGGATCAAGATCTTATAAGCTGTAGTCTCACCGTGGAAAACTTTTTGATTTCTGGAGTGGAAAACTTGGGCGATTTCATTACTGATCTTCGACTCCAGACGCTCTAAGTCGTCCCCAGCAGGTGACTGAGTCCTTCATATATCTTGGGATTTACACGAGAAGTCGCGCAGCTATGAAAAATATATGTGAAATATACGCCTGGCCCGCCAGTAATGTATTTGGGTTTTGTATCAAGAATTCTTTCCGCGATCCTTTTGAAGTCGGGTAATGAGATATTCTTTTAATATATCGTAAAATTTCTTTGGCTTTATTTAAAGAGCCATCATTCAGGGGAATTTTTAATGTATTAGGAGGATTTTATATCACGCATTCATGGTAGAGAAAAACTCCTCTTTATTTTTTGAGTCGAAACTCTTTGAAAATAACGCTAGATCTGTTGGACTTTGTCTTTTAGAAGGGCAATTTGTCTTTAATTCGCCCTGTCGTAATTTAAAGCGAGTTTGAGTCAAAAGTTTAACAGGATATTTTGAGCGAATTTACGATGCTACATTTTCGTTCTATGCCGGCTGAATGTAAATCTTCTTCCTCTTTCTTTTTTTTTTTTTTTTTTTTTGCCTAGACATCGATTCCTTTGTCGTTTTTGCGTCAGTAAAGGAGAACATTATGCCAACCTTAAAGAGAGAGAGAGAGAGAGAGAGAGAGAGAGAGAGAGAGAGAGAGAGAAAAGGATCTTCAGACTGATAAATGTGAATAACTTTGGAATTATACTAAATTGTACTAAGTAGGCCCCTTGCCGTATACATTAACGAATTCCTTTGCCCATGTACATAAAATACACGGTTGGAAATATTTTCCAGATAATATATACAAAAGAAGAATAACTCCTCGTAATCTACATAAATTTAAAATGTCTCTGAATATTTAAAGTTCTATTTTTTTTCCGTAACGCTTCAGTTGACATATATTTTTTCATGCATAGACAGTCCCTATCTTGACAAGACTTTGGAAATACAGTTGCCAGGGCCATGTCTTCCCACCAAAGTCGATTAACAGCAAGGTGCGTAGTTACCTGTTTTTGACGAAGGAGTATATTAGGAGCATAATGGGACTTTCCGGAAATGTTCATATGTCCTTTAACGCTTGCTGGGATCAACATCAGATGTGGTGAGTTGAGGTTCATACGTACAAACACACACACACACACACACACACACACATATATATATATATATATATATATATATATATATATATATATATATATATATATATATATATATATATATATATATATATATTACGTACATATATATTCGAAATGTCTTTAGATTTAAATGAATATTGTTATTACCAAAACTCAAAGGCTTTTGCTTCACCCCCAATTCATTGCACTAAAGCAGCACGGCTTATGACAGCGATGAACTACTCACAGTATTTTTACTTATAAACAATGCTCGTAATCATCTACAGATAATTGACTGCTATTTTCTTGAGTACATTGCTTGCTAATTAGTCCACTTGATGAATCATTTTAACTTCCTTCACTACCCACCCCCACCCGTCAATAAACGGATTCTAATTAAGCAATATAAAAATGGCATTAATTTCCTTATTCGATATTAACCGTTTTCCGGGATAGTCGTAAACGTGAATTATGCAGCGAAGGATTAGCATCTTTTAACAATACCACTAAATATTGGGAAATACCGATCCATTCTGAAAAAAGAGATAATAAAGTGAGGATGATCGACTCCAAATTATCGCTCGTAATGGAATAACGATAAGATGGTGAACAGGTGGGGGTGGTGGGGAGTTGTGGGGTGGGAGTGGAGTTGGGAGGGGGGGTGAAGTTTACTGGAACCGTGGAATATCTCTGGTGGGAGAGGCAGTATATTTTAGAATATTACTATATAAAAATTACCATAATACGACGAGGGAAAAAGAAGAGAGATCTTATATTAAAACTGGATAGAAGGGGGTTTGATAGAGAGAGAGAGAGAGAGAGAGAGAGAGAGAGAGAGAGAGAGAGTGGAAATATTTGAAGTAAGGAGAGTGGAAACATGCATTTTGAGAGTAGAGAGAGAGAGAGAGAGAGAGAGAGAGAGAGAGATATCTTCATGTTAGTAATGTAATTTTTTTATTATTATAGCAAATTTTCTTGGTCATGGCAATTGTAATATTAATTGTGGTTTATCATTATACCTGATGCTGCCTTCTAATTGAACACAATTAGAAAAAAACTATGGAATTATATGAATGCGAACACTGCAAGCGCTTGGAGGCAGTAGCGCCAATGAAACAGGGTAGTTATCGGGCTTATGTGCCAAGTGCTTACCCCATGGCCGTCTTTACGCTTGGGATTCCTAATCCGTTAATCTCGTTGATATCTTGAGCACACAAGCGAGCTTGAACCTCTTGATGGGGAATTAGATTAAGGAACTTGACGGAATTATTCAGGTTGTTTTCACACGGGGAGTCAACCTGCAGCTGAAGAGTTGAGTGAGTTGACAAGATCTAAGGATCTTGACGAATGCCGCGAGGAGGAAGCGAACGAAAGAAAATACACTTACGAAAACGTCTGGCACAGTGTTGGTCCTCATTCTGATTTGCCTTCTCAGGACCCCCGCTTTGGGAACCGAGGGCTTCAGGAAATGCTGCATGCCACAATTAATCGTCTGTTCGTGAATGAAAGCCAGTTAGCTGCAAATTACTTTAAAATTTTGAATCACACAAAGATTTCTGTAAAATGCTTGAAGGTCCATGATTGTCAGAATGCGTAGGTCTGAAGATATGATTTAGCAATCATGTTTCTTTTTTCCCTTCGGAAAATTATTATTTGTGAGACAACTAAATATGAAATATTATCCAAGTCTAAGAAGGTTAAAAAAAAGTCTGCAGTTCAAAGATGTATCGTGTTTAACGGGGTAAATTAAGGGAATGGCGGATAAGAAAGCGGTAGATATTTCGTGCATTGAGTTTCTGGTGCAAAGGAAAATTCTAGGAATCAATGTTTAAAAGACCAAGGATTCCTGGAAGGCTTGTTAACGATATTCGTAATGGGATTTTAATTGGTTTTAAGTGCCATATAGAAATGTTATTATCATCTGGAATTATTTTGCAGGATAAAGGGGTTCAGTGAAATTGGCATCCTTTCCAAACATGAGTGAAAGTAAACGCTGCTTTTTACTCAATATCCGGAGCTGCGTTAAAACAAGAGATGTAACCGATTTCGTCGACCACACATTATTGACTGTTGGGGATCGGTTTTCTCTTCGTGACAATCCTTTGCCGATGAAGCTTACAAGGGTTTTCACAATTCTTTGATAAGGAGAACAAATACTTGAAGAAGGCTTCTCTCTCTCTCTCTCTCTCTCTCTCTCTCTCTCTCTCTCTCTCTCTCTCTCTCTCTCTCTGTGGTCTCTCTGTGGTCGTGTGAGTGCGTTTGATTATCTGTTTGGCTGCTTCTCGTATTTCAGTGATGAATTTTTCTGGCAAATTATAGATAAATGCATATATACTCGCATATATAGATTGTTCCTTCACTGAGGTTTTGCTTCTCTTGGGTAAGGTAAAATTGAATGGATCCTGAAATGGCTTACCACGCGTCACCACCGTGTCTGCGAAAGCATCTGATCACGAACTGTGCTGGACTAAGCGTATGAGACTTCCTTGAATGTTTCTAGCAAACGAGGACAGAAATACATGCTGTGCTCCTCCAGCTATGTCCATTCACTCATGAAGGCAAAAACAAAAGATATACCGTATTGTAAATCGCCTTTTACAATTTATCATTATTCAGAGGGCATCGCAACTGAAAACAAAACACCAAAGGAGGTGTTTCCTATCGTTTAAATAAAATTAATGGTTCGGAAAACGTTTTTAACTGAAAAGGCAGGAATCACCATATTGCATTCCAAAGTTCAAAGTACATTCCACATACCCATCCGAGCCACGTATTTGACTTAGTGGATTTTGTGATTAAAAATGTTCCAGGTTGAAATTAACGTAACAGTACTGAAGTGAGCGAGAATCAGAGAGAGCTTGGATTTTTTCCTGCGAAAATTACTAATAAAAAATCGCGAAAGATAAAGATTGTAATGTTAGTTGTTTATCACCTTTGCCAAAGAACATGCCAGATATATTTTTTTTAATTCAGGAATTGTTTCAGTATCAGTAACTCTGACTAAGTAGGGACGAGGAAAGGAGTTTTCTATTTGCTTGCTTGCTTTTTGTTTTGAAACTTCTTAGCCGACGGTATCATTTTGTTGTTCACAATAAACTTGACGCCACGTGGCAGCGGAAATTGAGGTCATTACAAAATTTTTTTTGACAATAATTTCAGTTCTTCATGCGCATGCGCATGTTGAAAGACCTAAAGTTAGTTTGTTGGAAATAAAAGCAACTCTGATAGTAGAAAATCCCCCCCTCATACTAAGTCTCCAATGTATTCACACTTATGCTTCTGAAAATGATGTAAAATGTGATTACATATCATATTGCTTTCTTGCGAACACGGGAAATAAAAGTTGTATGAATCACGATGAAAATCTTTTTGCTTCAGAATAAGACAGAAACATTTTGTATCAGAGGATATTACAAAAGTTTTTGAATGTAAAGAATGTATACGGATTTTGTTTCAAAATAAGGTAAAATGATTTGATTTCGAGCGACGCTGAAAAGATTTTGTAACTAAGTAAAAAGAGAAAAGGCTTGAGAATTTGGAATAAAAAAAAAAAGACAGAAAAATTCAGTATTAAAAGAAGTCTGGCTTATGTTTACATAGCAATTTAAAATCCGCTTTTCATGACTGAAAGTACAGTAAATATAGATATTAATTTTTTCAAAAAAAATCAGATCGGTTTATGTTATCTGTTAATTCAAATTTCCCTTTTCCATTTGAAGCAAGATGTCTGTTTAAGAAAACAAAAGTCTCCTCTGTAATGATATATATTTTGTCTCTGCTAGTTCCAGTCAATATCCATATGGGCAAAAGTAGTTGTCCTTCAGTGGATGTGTTTTATTCTAGACAGAAATAAGTAACACGAATAAGTTAAAATAAATAAATAAATAAATTTGTGGAGTAACATTTCAGACAGCATCGAATAGATTCCCTTCATATTCTCTTAGACGAACTTCTCTTCACATTTGCCAAGAATATTATTCATTGATGCCTCCACTTATCATAATGAGTAAATTTTCCGGAGTACATACAAGTACTCACGCCATCCTGAATTGACATTTATTGGTCTTTCTGCTTCCATATTTTTGAAAGTACACGTTTTTAATTTTTTTATATTCACTCTTCACATTCTGCACTAAATCCACTTTTCAAGGATTTCACATCTTTCGTGTCTTACATTCTCAGTGACCAGCCATTTTATCCTTGGAGAATTGTACTGAATGCAGTGATTGAGTCTTTCAGGAATAATAAAATTTTCCTAGTTACCTTCTTAAATCTAAACCGTATTAAAATGCTTGGGCCTTTTCTTGCTTTTCAAAATCATCTTGCTTTACGAGCTATGCCTTCCGTAACCTTTAAACCTAATGTAATCACATAATTCGAATTCATTAGTCTATCAATTTATCTCTCTTTGTCTCCCTTATTTCCTCTGCTTTGGCTTACTTGACATCTATATTCCTTTTAGTTGATTCCTTTCCAATTTAGTGCATCATATAACCTGAACTCAGCCCTGCTGCTCATACTGCTATTACGTAGTCCATTACCTCTCGGGGACTTCTTCAGGTTCTCCCTGTGGCCTTATCTCTCTTCTCCTCAGCCACTAAAGTGTACTCCTCAAGGGGAAGACGAAACCCCTGGGGCACATTGATCTTCTTCTACGCCTGGAAATGATTAAATGCATACACACAAATCATACACACGCACATGCACTCCGCACATCATATCATACATACATACATACATTTAAGTATGTAAGATTCATCAGTGTAAAGATTATTACAGTTTTGTTTTGTAGTTATCTTTTCTTCCTAACAGCAATAGTAATAGGAAAACATACAACAACAGCAGCGGTTTTATGGAAGATATTAAAATACAACCTCTTTGATATTTTTCAACCAATCTCAGTCGCGACCATCTCTACCAGTTGAACTGAGTCCGAGTTGATGGCTGGCGTATCTTAATATAGATTTTTCTTTGGAAGTGTGACCAAGTTTTATTTTTCTTCAGGCCTAATCCCGTAACTTAAGCTGCAGTGATGACACCACGAGGGCTGAAAGCTAATAACATCTCTTTATTAAAACTTTAAGATATTATAAACCTTCGCCCCGCCATACATCTAGTTTTGTTCCATAAAACTTGTTTTGTTCCATAAATCTAGTTTTGTTCCATAAATCTAGTTTTGTTCCATAAATCTAGTTTTGTTCCATACATCTAGTTTTGTTCCATGAAACTTGTTTTGTTTGTTTTGTTCCATAAATCTAGTTTTATTCCATAAAACTTGTTTTGCATAAATCTAGTTTTGTTTGTTCCAAATAAATCTAGTTTTGTTCCATAAATCTAGTTTTGTTCCTAAAATTGTTTTGCATAAAACAGATTTCATCTTTGTTCCAAATCGCTAAGATTATTTTCATTCGAATCGCAGTGTTGGCCTTATGTAGTCGGAGGTGTATGTTCATTTGCGTAGAACTAATTTGTAAATTATCCATTTTGAGTTCCCTCGCCGTAAAGCGATTCCATAGTCAGCTGTTCATAAACTCAATTCATTATTTTTATAGGACCTCTCTGTATTAGAACTTTTAGTTTTCTATAAAAGAAAACTATCGTGCCGGCTTTGTCTGTCCGCCCTCACTTTTTTCTGTCCGCCCCCGGGTCATAAAATCTACTGAGGCTAGAGGACTGCAAATTGTTATGTTGATCACCCATCCTCCAATCATCAAAAGTACCAAATTGCAGCCCTCTAGCCTCAGTAGTTTTTATTTTATTTAAGGTTAAAGTCAGCCATAATCGTGCTTCTGGCAACGATATAGGATAGGCCACCACCGGCCGTGGTTAAAGTTTCATGGGCCGTGGCTCATACAGCATCATGCCGAGACCACCGAAAGATAGATCTGTTTTCTGTGGCCCTGATTATCCGTTGTAGCGGCTGTACAGAAAACTCGAATGCGCCGAAGAAACTTTGGCGCTTTTCTTGCTTGTTAATTTCTGCAAAGAAATTATGCTAAATTATCAGAGAGTACATACTGCTTCAACATCTGTATAAACAGTACGTATGAGGCATAATAATACGTTTTTTCGTGTATGAAAGATGGAGTAAAATGTTATCTATGAACATTAAATGATTTATGCTTTCAAAGGAGCTATCACATTCGATTCAGACGGTCATTATCATTAACGTTTTACAATTTTTTTTTCTCATGAGCGAATCATGAAATTCAGATTATAAAGCCATGAACCTGTGTCTTATGCACTCACTGCCAGGATTCCCATGTGGTTTAGAGTTTTAATTTTGCTATTTTTCCTTCTTTTGTTCTGTTACTTCTATAACTACTACTTTTCTGACTAACTGTTACTCACAATTTATCATCTCATGTCTGAGCTATCCCTGTTTTTGAGATCAGTCCGTCATCCAACCTGTGCATACCTTATCTCCCCCTGAACTTTCCTCATTAGTTTGTAATGAGATCTTCCATCGCCCTCTAGCCTAAATCTTTGTAAATGCCCATGTCTCTGCGTGCACAAGACTACAAGTTTCACTTGTTCCAGTAGCCTAGCAATTTGTTCCAGTAGCCTAGCAGTTTCTGGTCAGTTCATCCATGTTATTGCACTCTTTTTCATACTTCCCTCTTAATAACACTTCCAAAGTCCTATTTGTTTTGACTCTTCTAGGCCAGCCATTTGAAGATGATGTGTATTTTTTTTTTTACCTTGTATGTTACTTTTCATAGTCATATACCCTGTGTGTTCCTTTTTACTTTGTATGTTAGTTTTCATAATCATATACCCTGTGTATTCCTTTTTACTTTGTATGTTAGTTTTCATAATCATATACCCTGTGTATTCCTTTTTACCTTATATGTTAGTTTTCATAATCATATACCTTCCTTTGGTCTTATATCTGTCTTGATGAGATTTCAAATATTCTGATAGGCTCGTAAGTGACAGGCTCGTTTTAGCAAATTGCTTATGATCCATGGTGGTCCGGCAGCTTTCCACCTTTCATCTCGCCAAGGGCTCTCCCAACCTCCTCAGACGTCTCAACCTCTATTGGTCTTTCTGTCATGTCACACACCCTTCAGTTACTCATTCTCGTCATTCAGCAGAGGTTCAAAATAATGCTTCCATCGTTCCTATTGTTTCATTCTTTTCGTCTCGAGTATCTCTATTTTCATCTTTTATAAATTTCCACCTTTCGCATATATTTCCATCTTTCCTCATCCACTTCGCTATCCTAATCTTTTACGCTTGGACTATTAATTGCTTGTGAAACATATGTAATCACTCTCGTACTCCGTAACAGAAGTGATGCTTGAGGAACAGCCTTATTACAGCCCAAAACAAGCTTCGTAAGTCATGATTTTCCTCGATGTTTTTATTTTCCATCATAAGAAGAGCTGTCTAATTTCAGCCTCATTTACTCTTAAAAAATAGTAACTCTTTGGTCATCTTGAATGTTGCGTTTAGCAAATATAATTCTTTGCGATGAGAAAGTTACTGTAATGCTTTGACTTCCAGGTTTCCCTTCTTTACTGCCTTAAAACTAACTCTCAGTTCATGCGGGGATATTTAAAACCCTTACGAATAATATACCTCATGAATGTGCCGTTTCTGTCATGTTATCTCATTTCCTTTCCCCGATGCTTGTTCTCCACTTCCTGGTCTCCTTGTTTGTGGTGCCTGTACTGAGAACACAAGCGTTATCTACTGCGCTGAGCCCACTAAATTCTACATTTTCCCACCATGACATTTATTTGCCTTAATTCTATCTTATCTTCCACCTTCGTAGAACAGATATACACATTTTAGAGTCAAAACAGGAACAAAACTTTTCCTTGATAACTGAAAATGTTCAACACGTTAACTAAATCGAGAAAGCATTTGAGAAATGATCTGGCGAATAAACGAACATCTTTCGCAAACATATCAAAATAAAGAAAACACAGAGAGTAGCGAATAAGCATTATCAATGTTCATTTGCATTCCAGGTGCCATTTTCAACAAAGAAGCACACGACATCATCGCGGCGTTCCATCATGCGTTGGAGGAATACAACAAAAATG
>NC_089744.1:5802500-5815000 GCF_040412425.1 Macrobrachium rosenbergii
GTTCATATTTCCACCAACATTTCAAGAACAATCTTGGGACAAGTCTAAGGTAAAAAGCACCCACGTTCCCGTAGTGTCCTGAAGCACTGCAATGTTCATCGAAAATGTTCCTAATATTATAATTGAACTACTGAAATATAGGAAAATCTCTTGGCTAAGGTATACTTAAATTAACAGGAGATGCACACATTTAAAAAACTGAAGTTAATCATTCAATACTTTATGTTGTATGGGATTCCTTTTAATTTTCTGTAAAGGGAAACTATTGAGATTGTCTGTCCTTCCGCACTTTTTCTGTCCGTCCTCAGATCTCAAAAACTGATGAGGCTAGAGGGCTGCAAATTGTTATGTTGATCATCCACCCTCCAATCATCAAACATACCAAATTGCAGCCTTCTAGCCTCAGTGCTTTTTCTTTTATTTTATTTAAGGTTAAAGTTAGCCGTGATCGTGCGACTGGCAACGTTGTAGGACAGGCCACCACCGGGCCGTGGCAGAAAGTTTCATGGGCCGCGGGTCATACAGCATTATACGCTGTACAGAAAACTCGATTGCGCCGAAGAAACTTCGGCGCAGTTTTTACTTGTTTTTTTCTTGATCTTGCAGAGGGAGGTGCCATAGCTGCTTCGTTATTTCTGCTTTGGAACTTTTGTGCTGCAACTGCTTTTTTTTTTGTATCCGGAAGTGACGAAGTTATTCTTGGTCAGAGTCCAGAGAAGAAATTATAAATCGTGTATATTGCCATTCAGATGTTCACAATAATAAAATTATTCATTAGATGCAAATATATAGAAGAAGATGAGCGAGACGTTAACTCAAAGTATATTACAAGTAACTTTCATATGAATTCTCTTAGTGGGTGTTACTAGACGGGAAATAATAATAATAATAATAATAATAATAATAATAATAATAATAATAATAATAATAGTGACTGTTATCATTATTTATTTTTATTGTCATATATTTTAACCAAGTATATATGGAGTTATAATTTGAAAATTTTTTATATATAAATATTATGTGAGTACATTTTCAATTAAAATCAAACTTCTGTATAAGGGTCTACTGCATAAGATATTAATGGCCGTAACAAGAAACATGCGCTCGTACCCTTGCACCTAAATCAACATATATATATATATATATATATATATATATATATATATATATATATATATATATATATATATATATATATATATATATTTATATTTATATTTATATTTATATACATATACATATATATGTATGTATATAAATACATACATATACATATGTATTGTATATGTATATACATATATATAATATATGTATATGCTGTATGTATGTGTATGTATATATATAGATATATATGTATATATATAAATACTTTTTTGGTTTATGTATGCGTTAATATGTATGCTCAGGAAAATGGAACTGATCCTCTGCAAAATAGATTTTATATAAATGGTTGAGTATCTTAAACATTGCCATATTCCAACAAGGGTTAAAGGAGGCGTTGCATGAATTAAACACTGAACTTTTTATATAAAAGGCAAAATTCAACTAGATAGTGGATTTTGAAAATCTGCAATAAACTTTTCTTAAACAATATAAAAGGAATAAGGCTAATCTAGTCCAGGTTAATTAACAAGATCTGTTGATTCTTTATTGAAATATATTGAAATCTTTTAAAGTTTTTACACACAGGTAAAAGCTGTTAATAATTAGATCTCTCCTTAAAACTGCACAAGAATTATTTTTTCAATAAGTACAGTTATTTGAAAGAATATTCCTTTTTCCAGATAGAGCAGAGTAGTCAAATTCTGCACTCAGTCGAATGCTATTATAGCAAATATAAGAAATAGGAATATACCATACCAAAGAGTCGAAGTTTTCAATTAGGATATCCCGAAGTACGGTAATATATGCTGCGTGGTCTGAACATTTTGCATGAACGGTTTCAATATTGGCTGCCGAGAATTCTTGCCGTATATATTTCATGCATCCTAAGCACACTTTTATTGAAATAGCACTCCCTTTGACCAGAGAGTAAGGAGCGATTTCTCGGAAATCGTGTGTGTTGTCGTAACATTTTCAATATCAACCCACGGATTTGGCTTTTTTATTTTCTTTGCATTTTTTTTGAAGTAGGGGTCCGCGTTTACTCGTTGAATAAATTGTAGTGCATGTGCTCGTGCTTTCAGTTCCTCATTGGATGGGTCGATATCGTACTCGGCTAGCACTCTCCTAGACCCGCGTTCGATTCTCCGGCCGGCCAATGAAGAATTAGAGGAATTTATTTCTGGTGATTGATAGAAATTAATTTCTCGCTATAATGTGGTTCGGATTCCACAATAAGCTGTAGAACCCGTTGCTAGGTAGCCAATTGGTTCTCAGCCACGTAAAATAAGCCTAATCCTTCGGGCCAGCCCTAGGAGAGCTGTTAATCAGCTCAGTGGTCTGGTTAAACTAAGGTGTACCTAACTTAATGCTCGTGCTTTCCGCAGATATACGCAGTATATAGGGATACATACTCGTACACATACGCGCGGACAAACGCACACAGGTATACATATGTATATATACACACACACATATATATATATATATAGATAGATAGATAGATAGATAGATAGGTAGGTAGATAAATCCTATCTATCTATCTATCGATCTATATATATATATGTGTGTGTGTGTGTGTACTGTACAGTCAGTTCCCTGACACTTCCAATAGGCTACGAATGTTTATGATTAGAGATGACTACCTCTGCTGATAAGAAAGATCATCGGTACGCAGTGAAGACGTAGTATGCGTGGTACCACAATACTACTACCTTATTCGTTCTTATTCAGTAGTCACATTCCAAGTCTCATATAAGTTGCCTTCCTAGTTTAGTTTAGTTTAGTCTTTTTATTTTTTGTTAGTGAAGTTGTTAATCAGGGGTATCAAGATGCCCTCTACTTCCATATCTGTGTTTATACTTGGATTTTTTTTTTTATTTTAATGATTATTAGCAAATCCTCAGGCTTGGGCCCAAACGGCATGTGACTACTTCACTGTATTCTTCGCCTAAGTGACTTGATCTTTATTCTTCTGACGTCCAAAACTGCAGCTTTCTCTTATATAACAGTAATTGCAGTCAAGTTAAGGGATATTGTATCCCCTTACGTAACATTACTATCATGAGTAATAAAAACCCACAATTATATAGCAAATATATTACTATGTAAAATAAACCGAAGACTTTCGAGCACCTGAACGGTAGCACCTATTCCGAGTTAATCTACCCGTGATAGTGTCATCATATGGGAACGAACGGTTGTCGAGACAGTGGCTGTCTGTATGTTCGTTCATCTTATTGAACATCTGCTTCCCCCTGATTCAGATATAAGGCTCTACAAACTCTAAGAATCCAAAAAAACATTTTTTTCGCTCTGCTGGATTCTGTATGAAAAGTTTAATGTAATTTTCATTTTTGGTTTCGGTAAAGTTAAAATGAATGTTTATGGCCAAGTTCATTATACACAAAAGACACCCAGAAAGTTAACCTACATTTTCTTAAGTGTTAGTTAAAACCATTTTATGAAGGGTGATATTAGAGGGTACTTCATAGTGCTGGTACACTATCAAGATGTTATCTACATATATCCTAGAAAAGGCGTTTGAGGTATTTAGTGAAGAATGAATAAAATTCTTAAGGAGTTCAATGCATAATTTTAATAGCGATGTAGAGATATAGATACAAGGGAGCCACTTAACACGCCGCATTTCATTCGGAATATTTCTTGATTGAAAATGTATCAAAATATAGTCACTTTTTATGGTAGGGATAAGATGACCGTACCTAAGGTTACGTTTAACTTTTAAAAGTTTTGTCGAGCGAAATCAAGGAACGGTAACAAATAAATAAGACATCCGGATCACGAGTCATAAGCTCACCGGAAGTTGGACTGGACTGAATCATCCTATCTAAAATATTCATTGAATGTGTGTAGCAAATTTTATCTTGAAGGGGACGGAGATGGTAAGATAACCACTTATCGTGGAAGAGCGTAGAGACCCAACAAATAGGAACGATAAGGGCAGGAGTAAGCCCACCTTTCAAACCTAACGGGGCTCTCATGAAAAATAAAGGAAAGGTGGTATTTGTCTCTCACTGTGCAAGGTACGTTATTTTTGTGAATTTGAGAATGGTCCAACTTGACGTATTTAACATTTATGTTAAATTGCGATTATATTATGCTCAACACTGTCAAAGATGAGAAACCAACGAAAGTTTACTACTACCATATTATAAGTCCTCAAAAAATGGACAGGTGTGACGTATGTAAACGGGACTCGCTGCCAGGGAGGGAGGCTTCTTCGCCGTTTAAGGGTCATTTCCTTTCCCTCGGGAATCATAACCCTCACGTTTGACCTCCTCTACCTTGGGGTACCATGCGATAGAATCCAAACCAACTCTCTCTCTCTCTCTCTCTCTCTCTCTCTCTCTCTCTATATATCTCTATATATATATATATATATATATATATATATATATATATATATATATATATGTGTGTGTGTGTGTGTGTGTGTGTGTGTGTGTGTGTGTGTCTGTGAAATATTTTCGGTTAAAACAGAATTCCATCAAATATAAAAAGCCCATAAAAATGCCAAAATGTAGAAAGTAAAGGTTACGTCGCAGAGATCAAACTGTTTCTCTCCTCAGGCAAATATTTCTCTGAAATGAAGCCTTTACTTTCTACATTTTGGCGTTTTTATTCATATATATATACATATATATATATATATATATATATATATATATATATATATATATATATATATATATATATATATATATATATATATATATATATATATATATATATATATATATATATATATATATATATACACACACATAAAGGTGAATGCAGACTTCTGTTTTGGCTGTCTTCTAAAATTGGGAAACCATATGCTCATATGTATGCACACTGAATATCAAAATCATAATATGGCCAATTAAAAAATTAATCGCAAAATTTTAGGTGCCGTTTAAATAATTAGCGCCGGACGTAATTGACAGTGCGCGGGCTATGTACCAGTTAAAACCTCATTTTAACACAATTTATGTGTGAATTCATTTTTATATAATGATTTTTAGGTAGTTAGTTTCAGGAGAGCTTTAGTTTTTGATTCATAATGTAATATACTTTTACTTTAGTCCCGTTTTACTTTTAAACACCCACGAGAAAATAGTGTTAGTTAACTTCAACGGGGTGTCCATTAGGACATTGTCCGTGATTGTGTGTGTGTGCGCGCATGTGGGTGTGTGGGGGAAATTGGATATGCGCGCGCGCGCAGACTATTTTAGAGAAATAAATTATTTGTTTACTCGAATTGTCTTTCCAAATGAAATCAGTCGAATATCACCTTTCAGTCTGTCGTGATATAATTACGTATGACTTCCATAATTGCTGATAGCTGAGACAACACGCGTTCACCTAACAAACACTTGACCATTGTGATCTGGATGAAATAATTACCACTGAACAATTCAGTCGTTTACTTACATCTATCTCAAGCACCTGATCTTTCCCCAAAACAAACATTTTCATATTTTACCTGGAAATCTTTATGAATGGCATGTTTGCAGTTTTAAGGTTATACTTCATTGGCTCTTGCGTCACTCTTATAGTTTTATAATGAAGCTCGATTCTGTTTTCCTTCTCTTTCTGTTGTTTGAGTAAGGTTCTTAACCCAGTCTGTCCGTGTGTACGTCTGTCTGTCTGCGCGGTGGACTGTCTGGCCGTCAGGCTCTCAGCATATTCTATTATTTTTTTTTCTTATTCAAGATCTTGTGTTACGTTAGTGTGATATTAAGACGCGTAAGAAAAACAGAATTTCTGTTGTTTCGATTTTGCGTATATGCACGCGCTCGCGTACACACACACACACACATATATGTGTGTGTATGTGTGTATATATATATATATATATATATATATATATATATATATATATATAAATATATATATATATATGGAATATATATATATATATGCAGTATATATGGAATCATTGTAAGAATTAAGCTACTGATTTACCACTAAACAGTAAACTGACCACTAACTTCTGCCGATGGATGTATTTTAATCAAATTTTAAGTCTTAAATTGTAAACTTGTGATATTTCCTGATAATTCACCTAGAATAGGGTCTTCGTATTTGTAAAACGTGTAATATTGGACGGTGAAAGAAATGAGAAAATTAAATGTACCCAAGTGTCGACATATCTGCTCATCAACAAGTAGTATAAGGATTCAGACAACACAAGTCCTTTTATTAGAATATATTTCTTATTATAAAATATTTATTCACGGAAGTTGCATAACAATTTAAGCTGCTATTTTGTTTTAAGTCATCATATAGCTGGATAGTATCTGTTATATCTGGAGGCTTTACTTTCTTACCAAAATTCCCTTTCAGCTTCATTAGGCTTTGATGAAAGTCCAGTTAAGTCAGTATCGATTTACTGGACATTCTTAATGTGAAAACATTTACGCTCACTAACATCCCTAGACTTGTGGAACAAGTCTCCAATTACTTTTATAGTCCTCAAGCCTATTTCATTCTATTCATTTCAATCAAATACCCCCCCACTCCCCTTTCCTCAGACCCAAGCTTGGTAAACTGACTATTCAAAGCCTGGCTTATCCCAACAGGACTCGATGTTATCTCATTTCAACCCTGCCATACAATACAGTTTCTTAGGCTTGGAAGAACACATATGTGAATTTTCGTCTTACAAACATTCGTCAGAGCCCCTGCTCCCTGTGTGTTTGCCTAAGGTTTGTACGTTGCTTAAAATGTACGTAGCGATTTTATTCGTGGAAGTAAACATAGGCTTTATAATGGAACCAGAATCATTATTAGATATGCTGTTACAAAAACTATACTTCTTTTCTTGAAATATTCTAGTTCATCATTAAATTCAATATTATTTTACTAATTGCTTACCAGATGTGAATATAAAATGCAAACAGTGCTATTTATATGAATGTTAACAATACAGACTCCTATATATTATTCATTTTATTGAAACAGAAATTAATGAGCGTAGGGAAACAAAGGCTTTCAATGAATAAAATGAAATAAAATAAAATGAAGACTAAAGCTCTTAACAAACACAAGAATGAATATATATATACAGTATATATATATATATATATATATATATATATATATATATATATATATATATATATATATATATTGTATATATTGTATATATATATACATATATATATATATATATATATATATATATATATATATATACATATATACATATCTCTCGTACACACACATATATACATATATAAATCTCTCTCTCTCTCTCTCTCTCTCTCTCTCTCTCTCTCTCTCTCTCTATACTTATATATATATATATATATATATATATATATATATATATATATATATATATATATATATATATATATATATATATATATATATATATATATTTATATATATCCGTGCCCAAAATCAATTATTAGGGTGAGATTTTTTCCCACAAAAAAAAAAAAAAAAAAACAAAGGCTGTGAAAAGTCTTCTTGACAAATCAGCTTCCGATCGTAAGCAGAAGTTTAAATCTAAAAGGGAAGGACACCACTTGTCCTTAGGTTTTATCAAAAGTTTTAGATTTTGGTTGGACATGAGAGAGAGAGAGAGAGAGAGAGAGAGAGAGAGAGAGAGAGAGAGAGAGAGGAAAGGATGGTGGGTGGTTCGCTGGCAGTGGTTATGAAGTAAGGAAATATAATAAAGTTAAACGCATTTGAAGGATACGCAATTGCATTAAACGTGAGCTTGTATGTCTGCGTGTGTGTGTGTGTCTGTGTGCGCGCTCACGAGCACGAGAGAGAGAGGGAGAGAGATACAGAGAGAGACAGAGAGTGTGCGTGAGACCGGGAGAGAGAGAGAGAGAGAGAGAGAGAGAGAGAGAGAGAGAGAGAGAGAGAGAGAGAGAGAGAGAGAGAGAGGGAGAGAGAATTTACCAATTGCACGGAGGCTTGGGAATTAGAACTTCAGATTGTAAGGGGCGGGTGTGAGAGAAGTATTGTAAGGATTGTCATTGGATTAAAGTTCTTTATTTGCCCCTTTTCCAACTCGAGTAGGGTTACTGAGGAAAAGAAAGACAATATGGGAGGGGAGAAGAGATTCAGTGCACAAGGAAACGGAAAATATTTTCCATGAGGTTTGCAAGTTTCGTCAACGAAATAAACATCATCGATAAGTCAACGTACACATTTAGATTATTGTGAAATGACCGTGTTATCCCTTTCGTCTTTTGTGTGGGGATGGGGTGAGTGTATTCATGTTCCTGTTTTACAAACAAAATATACAAATTGAATATCTTATTATCAAGTTCTCCATCACCAAACCAAGGTAAAATCAAAGAAATGAATGGGGAAAACGTAAACTGTTTGCTCTGAAGGTCAAGAAGTAAAGAAAAGTGTATCAGAATTAAAGTTCGAACTGTGTGAGTTTGCAAGAACAACTAGGCGTTTGCATTGGCCAGAAATTGTTAACAGTAAAGAAAGACTTTTTGGGGTGACCGTGGATGAATTATGCACCCTCTATCACACTCGTTTTTATAACAACCTGATATCAAAGTACGGAATGTAAATTACTACAAAAACTATAATATTTCTTTCATGAAAATTATGAGCGGAAAACTATTAGACTTGTATCCCACATTGCAAACCATAGCTATTTATGACGATTCCTGAAGTAAAACTGAAATTTTAGGATGTCATAATCATGAGATTAACCAAAAAAATATAAAAAATAGTGTGCTCGAATAATGCTGAATACTTCAGTATAAATGTATAGGTACTTGACGGAATTATCCTGGATTTGCTGGATTATAAACAGGGTACAGGCTCGTTTTGTAATTGATGAAGCCTATTGAAATCCATTTGATCTTTAGTTACTGTGAAACCAATATTTAATAAATTTTTGTGCTCTTTTACTTTAGCTTTTGTTACCCATTTCGTAACACAAACATTAGCAGTGAAACAGAGGTGTTGTGTCACAGTTCAAAATGACATCGTACGAGTCATAGAAAAACTCTAGATGCCATATGTAAGCAATATGATTAAGAAAAAATATAAAAACTCACAATATCATGGTTCGAGTTCCTTCTGAGACTAAGTAGTAGCTGAAATATTTGAATTAAAAACCCTTGAGGTAAAAGCCAAGCAAAATCACCTAATAGAAGAGACTTTGGAGAGATTTCTCAGGACTTGTTAGTTTCCATTGCCTAATTACTGTAACAAGATGTTAGCAATTCCCAGTAAAACTTCTAATGATATAATGTATATTCTTTCCTAACTATTTGAAACGAACTGCATTTACATCTGCAATTACGAATTTTGTTGGATAAACTTCTGTGATGGTATTACCGCAATGATGTTGAAGTTTTTGTGGTTAATCATTTATTAATATTGTTATAATTTCCTCTCTGTCATTATTTTCATTATATCAATATTTTTTATTTCACCACAGCAATAATAATAATAATAATAATAATAATAATAATAATAATAATAATAATAATAATAATAATAATAATTGGAAGCAGTAGTACAGCAGCCTATTGTAAGTTTTTATTTTTATGATTATTATAATGTGCAAACACTATGACCTCAAATATGCCAAAAGAGACATTCGTAAATGTAACCTTTACATTTAAAGGTTTCGGATTTATTATATGTATTTAGTGTGCGTCTTACAGATTAGAAATAATTCGTAAAAACTCCGATATACCAGAGGACAGGATCTTCGGACCACTCTTGTTTATTTTCGTTTAAAATGACACTGCAAAGAGTATTGCGCTGAGAACATGCTTTTTATGGATTATGCTGTTTTTCATAACGTCTACTTTTCTGGATATCTGCATTAAAAAGACAAGTATTAATTAACGTTCTTGATGATATATTGAATATTGGAGTATACTCAGTACTGAGGGAAACTTCATCTTTTGGTGCTCCCGCTAATGGATATCTAAATAATTCACAGCATGGTTTGGTTGAAAGGTTTTAGTTCTTGGGGAGAAATAGTGATAATAGAACTAGTTTTTTATTACTTTACAGCTGATGGGATAAATAACACGCTTTAAAGATTCGGGTTATTATCCATGTAACAAGGTCAGTGGTTTCAGATTCCACCTCTAGGAATGGCAATGTACTTTACTCGTGTTTTGTAGCTTTGATAGCTTTGAATTCATCTAATACCTTAACAATAGAAATTGCATTCTTCATGGATGTCTGTATATTAAAAAAAAAAGGCTTATGATCTTCATACATTTAGCAGAATATCTTCTTAAAGTCCTACCAGATTTAGTGCATTTGGTTTTTTTCTACGGATGAGTGTAACTTAAATGTTGTTAGCGCGACTAATAAGTCGTTTTGAAGTCTCAGTTCATGGATCATCTGAATCCTCTCATCATATTACTTTTGACGATTGATTTTCAGTTTAAAATTTACGCTGAAATATGTTGATAATGTTTGACATTAAAATTTGAGCTGAAACATACTGATAATGCTTGACATGCTGGTTCTAATGGCAAAAGTGTTTCCAATTGTTTATTTACGATATAAGCAATCGATGTTGGTTTTCAAAGTTAATTTTTATTATAATGATAGCTGCATTATTTTCCTCCAGTTTTATGTTTATCGTCCTTATTCGTAGCTTCAAAAACAAAACCTTGTAAACATGGTGCATCCGTTGTGATCTTCATATTATAACATCATAACAGCTTATGTCCTTAAATTTATAATCGTTATTTGAGTGATTTGATTTTGGTTGCAGGGCTGTTACGCTTCTTTTTCCTATTTATTTTTCTTTTGTACAAGCGAAGACTAAAATATAAAGCCCAAAAGTGTAAGGTTATTATTATTATTATTACTTTTAACTAGATTGTCTGGTCTACTTGAGAAACAAGTATCAATCAGTTTTCCTTTTTTCTCTCTTCATTGTCCTTGAATAGTGCATAGCACACTGGGTATAGCCTGAACTAAAATTGTTTATTATCATAACACTTTAATTGACAAAGGGTTATATACTTCGTTTGTTATCATTCTTCTCAGGGAATTGAACTTGAACACTGTAGATAATGTAAAAGATGGACAACGAAATTTGAAACACTGTAATACCATGCTGAGGAACGAGGGTAGAGAAAAAACATTTTTTTCTCTATCCTCCGATCGAGCAAAAATCATCGCACAAGTTGCATTACATTTTTAGTCACTACACCTCGAGCAGAGTTCTAGTTTTCCCTAGGTCATTTAGAAAGGGGTGGTTCCAGAGCAAAAAGAAAACAAGTCAGTGTTATATTCACACTTGAAATTTCTGAATCGTGGATGAACCCCCTAATCGGAAAACTCCCATTACCTTACCAGCTTCATACACTACGAAGAAGACTCATCAGTATCCAATCAAAAGTGCCAACACCCACAACACACGCACTCTTGCGCTTTCCTGATATTAAGGCCCTTCCTTTTCAGTACCTGTTCCATTCCAGTAATCCTGCACTTACTAAGGATTCCTGTACTCCTCTCTCTAATATCCTCAAATTATGCAGAATTCTTACCAACCTCACCTCTTTCATTCTTTCCACATGGTCAGACCATCACAAAACACTCTGGTCTGCCCTTTCAGCTAAGTTAACCATTTTACTATTTATAAATACCTGCACGGTATTTATATAAATAAAGAATCCTTTGCAGAGTCTCTACAGCTATATCTAGCCCTCTTAAGAGATATGAAAGACAATATTCTAATCAAAATTTGGACTATAACCTCTTTGATCAATGACTAAGCCACCCACCCCCAAAATATAAAGTAAATCATGAGATACATTTTCAGAAAGAAAAAACGTAAAAAAAAAAAAAAGTAAAAAACTATTTAGCCGAAAAGGAAATGGAAAAGCGAATCCGTGGAAGGAGAGGAAACAACGCTAAAACAACAGAAGCCTGGGAGACCAAGAATCATTTATACCCGCTCCACTGAAACCATGGTCTATGTGACATCGCTCTCAGCTAAAAATATCGTTCTATCCATGAAAAATTGTAGGGCTATTTTGTTGAAAAGGGGGGCTCTCCCGCCCTCCCGGGGGGAAAAGGAGAGGTGGGCGTGGGTAATGGACCACGGGCGGTGGGATGGGTAGGGGAACTGTGATAAAAATATATGACGTCTACCTTATCGAGATTAACGATAACGACACCGCTGGGAAAGTGCTTATAATGACTATGCTTTGCCTGGTGACAGCTCCCTACCCGCAGAATTTATGAGGCCCCAACTTTTCATCAGCGGCCATGATTTGCGGATGAGGTTCTGTGGAGAGGGGGGTCTCTGTTCTCTCTTGGCTGTAATTAGATATAAAAGCACGGAAATGAGAGGGAGAGATAATGCTGTAATGGGAAAAATGTTTTCAAAAGGGTTGTCACCCGCATCGTGTGTG
>NC_089744.1:5822500-5827500 GCF_040412425.1 Macrobrachium rosenbergii
CCTTTATTTCCCTTTATTTTCTTACTTTAAACCCTCTTCAAAAGTTATTTTCACATCAGACCCACAGAGGTCCCGAATTACTCTTTTTGAAACGGTCCACTCTCACTTTGCATTTCCGTATAGCTCACAGTCATTTGTACCCCACAATTATCTACTTTGTATGAAGGCTAAAAAGTTAATCATTTCGTCCCTCAACCAATTTGCCTGATGAATAGGGACGCTGACAAAATATGAATACGAACTTATTAGTTGACTCGTCGGTGGCCACTGTACGATTGTGCGGTCACGGAGCAACAAGGTCACGTGATCGTCGAATAACGCCCTGTTTGCGGGTAGAACCGAGTGTTTTTAGACGTTAGTTGCACCTGCTATAGTTTCATTTGCCAGTGAGACTGAGGGTTTCATTTTTGTGTACTGGCAACCTACCGGTTAACAGTGGGACCGATTTCGTGTATCAGTGCTACACACGGAACAGTTAACCTTTAAAACACGCAGCAATAAGAAATGCCTCTGAGTTTTGGTTTCAGATATTAAATTATTATATAATATATTTGTTATTCGCTCCAAGGTGTACTTCATTGACATATTATAAATATATAAGTAAGAAAAAAAATATATATATACTGTATGTGTATATATATACACAGATACTAGGCCTATATTCGAGACGATTTCAAACACCCTTATTGGTTTGTACATTGAAATAATATACGTACAAAGAAGTCACGAAAACGTAACGGTATATAGTGTGAATCAACTCCAAGTTGTTTTTGGAGGACAAACATCAACTATTTCTATACCTTTGATAAATTCATATCGTCTAGATATTAAAATAAAATGGATTCCTTAATTTGTCCTATGTTAAGTAATGTAGAGAATGCGAAGTAATATACATGCATTTTGTAGATACCCATAAAAAGCTGATTGTTAAAAAAAAAGATACAAAAATATTAATTTTTCCAAATTAACTGACACAGGCTACCGATAAATAGTGAGCCATATAATATACTCACGACAGTTGCAAAATAACGTGGATGCAGCGTCTAATATGCTGTGTTGCTAGGAAAATATATATTTCATGAAATTACAAATAAATTTTCGCAATAATGTACTTAAAAATAATAACATAGATACTTTACTTCTTAAATTATATAAAAAATCAATAACGAAATCACATAGGCCTAAAATCGCTCTTTTTCTTCGCGCCTTAAACACATAAAGACGGCATTTAAACTCCCGCCAATCAAGAGCCCCGTTACAGTGCACCCCAGGCGGTATTTAAATGCCCTGATGGGGTTCAGAAGATGCAGGTGTTTGCTGACTCACGCGGATGAGTTGGGGGGAGGGGGGAGTGATTTAAACCATTCGTTCGCCGGGAAGAATTTAAAGGTATTCATTCAAACTGAACTGAGCTATTTGATTCAAGGGAGTTTAAATGGCTCTCCCCTTTTTAAAGCTAGGGGCGGTGTTGCCGTTTGGTATTAAGTGATGATATTTTACTGAAATGTACATTTAAGTATTTTTTAAATATTGTAATAAGATTTGTAGGAGGGTAACGGGGAGGGAAGGGAAGGGAAGGGGGAGGGTAGGATAGGGAAGGAGAATGGGAAGGGAAGGGGATAGAAGAGGGAAGGGAGGAAAGACGAGAGGGGAGGGGAGGAGGGATGGGGTGGGGAGGGGAGGGGAAAGGGAAGGGGGAGGGGATGGAACCCGGAGAAGCCTCCGGGATTCCTAGTGTGCATTCAAACACACAGACAAGACAGAGTTTTAGTATTATATAGATATATATTTACATAGACATACACACACACGCACATACATGCAAATAACACACACACACACACACACACACACACATATATATATACACACACACATATATATATATATATATATATATATATATATATATATATATATATATATATATGTGTGTGTGTGTGTGTGTGTGTGTGTATATATATATATATATGTGTGTGTGTGTGTGTGTGCTTATATGTCACTAAATAGCGCGTGACAATATACTCAGCCAAGGCCACGGGAAAAATAAGATTGTTTCTTTTTAATCACATGTTGAGCTGTTCTATACCTGCTGTACTAGTTTTAAACGGATCTTGGATATTTGTATTTCCATTTTTTCAGCTTTTATATTTACTTCGTTAGATATTCTCGGTGTTTTCAGCATTGTACCTCGAAAATGTGTTGAAATAATACGAAAGCGCTTGGTATTCCTTTAATTTTCCTGTGGCCTATACTTTTTATATTCCGTTTGCCTTATCCTCTTTAGGGGTTTAGCTCCAGAAGTCATTGTATTTCCGGGTCTATACAAGTCTTTTTTTTTAATATAGTTGCTATCCTTTTACCTTTCTGTAACCTAGTCGCAGCCCACCACATTCGACTACCTACCCGGTCAACAGAGGCATACAGTGGGATTTGGCAAAATTAAAATATCCTTTTATTTCAGGAAGAGAACCCAGAACCCTTCATTGCGTGCACAGACTAATACGCTAATGTTTCCGTATACTTATGTTAAATTTTATGTCTTCGTTTTGTTATTTTCGTTTCATTTTTGGTCCAATCGGGAAATGCGTTGCAAAAATGTATCTCCTCTCTATGATTTCCTCATGCACTCTGTGAGAGTGCTCCCACATTAACGGGCAAATTACGGCAAGCTTTTGCAACATGTTGCTCTGGGAGCATAAATCAGCGACGAGAAAATACACGGATGTGCTTGTTGAATGATCCGGAAATATTTCGTGGCAGAGGAATAATTTTCCTTTAGGAAATGGGTTCCTTGTTCTAATCCGATGTGTAATTCGATGGATGAGTAGTTTTCGAGGTCCTGTGCAGAGCTTTCACGGTGTAGTAGGTGACTTCCATCCCGAAAAATTATACACCCTAATAATTAAAAAGACAATAAAAGAACTACTGCATACCAAATGATATACTGCCATTTCTTACCATAATCAGAAGTAAGTCTGTTTCGTTTCAATTCCGTATACACAGTTCCAGATTCCTTTGGTGTGTTTTTGTCTAGTATATGGTACAGTGTCTAGGTAAATTCTCTCTCTCTCTCTCTCTCTCTCTCTCTCTCTCTCTCTCTCTCTCTCTCTCTCTCCGCCGTTCAAGCTAACAAGCACCACGAAAGACTCAGCTGCATTTCATACCCAGCAATTCAGACTGAATCATGGCATGCGGGCACTGAATGGTTCTCCTGCGGTGTTGCCCTTCACTGACAGCAATGACTCAATCTAGTCGTCAAAACGTCCCTGATTACTGTGATTGGAAGAAAAAGCCAACCATTAAGGGCGCCGCTAGTTATGTCTTTAGTTGACGCGTAAATTCATCATTCTTATTTCAGGTTTTCTTTTCATAAATTAGATTCATCATAGAGTTGCATAGTCATGTTGTAGTTGATTACAGTATGAAAAGTAATGTAAATGGTTGAGCATCTGTGCTATTGCTGTATTTACTCTTACTAAGAATAATGATAGCTAGAGCAAGAATAGTAGTAAGGAGCCTCGATGGCTCGGTCGGTAGAGCAGCAGACTCGGACTTCATAGGAAGTCTGTGTCGCGGGTTCAAATCCGCAGCCGGCCGGTCAGAGGGCGGACACTTCGCTATCCGTGTAGACACCCCGGGATTATGTATGTAATCAACGGATAGGTTTGCTGAAAGCAAATGGGTGTTACAGACTAATACACACACAAACAAAGCCACTCCAACTTCTAAAAAACATAACAGACGCCTTACACGTCTCGAACTGTCGGCCTAAACCGCTACGTCTCCTCGCTGCTAGGGGAAAGGGAGCTGAGGATTTGTCACGATATGTATACACATGTGCTACCGGGGTCTAAACGATGTCAGGCAGGGCAGCCGATCGAGGCTACGGCCTACCCCAACGCCAAATCAAAGTCCTTCAAAAGAAGGCATCGTGCTTACCCCATATGAAAAATGGGAAAAAGCACGTTAAACGAAGAAGAAGAGCAAGAATAGTAGTAATAACATTAATGAATATCATCACTTTCACTTGATTTCAAAAAGAATCAAAAGATCACAGCAACACATCAAGTAAGTGTACATTAGCATACTCGTAAGCACAATGTTTCACCAACTTGGAAATTTGACCTTTTTAACCATATTAGCCAAACTTTAAAGAAGCACTGCAATGGAATGTGTCAAGAAGAAACTTGAAGTACAGAAGTAGTTGAAAATCTTAAGACTTAATTCCTTCCGAGCAGATTCTGTATTATAACTTAATGTACTGGCAAGTCCTCTCTATCGTCGTTACGTAGGTAAGAATGAAGAGCAATTGCTTGTTGCTCTTGAAGTTCAATAAGTTCCTCTGTAGTGGGTTTCTTCCGACGTCTGTGTTGCATAGAAAAATTTAACCAAAACAAGAGGAACAGTTGCTAAAGAACTAGAAGTTAGATTTTGCTTACATGGATAAAATTTAATTTGTGAGAGAGTCTACATATGCAGATGATGGTGTAATTTCAAAGACTGATTGAATTTCTACTTTCAGAAACTACGTTGGTTTTTGTTTGATCCAATGATCTCATTTTAGCATATGTTGCATCTTTGCCCTTTTGAAAACAGTTCTACATCGTTCGTTCTCCTAAACGAAGTGGAATATATCAAGCTGCTCCCACAGTATCATCAGTTATCATTTTCCTTACAAGTAATTGAAGAGTATCTATATTGTCGTTTTGTTTTCAAATTTATTCCCCCTACCCACCAACTCGATTCTTGCAACTAAAAGCTGAATTAACGTTTCTGAAGGACAGCTTCAGAGATATTCATGAAATCGTTTGACGGACCATTTCAAATATATTCATGAATTCCCTTTGACGAACGTGATTCTTGATGGAAATGAGAATTTTGATAATTTTCGTTCAAGTTGAATTTTTCATTCGCGTTGTTAGGGTTATAAGAATTACGTTTCTCTCTTGAAACTGCTTTGGAATAAAATGTTTAGTACAGTGTTATACTCAGGAAAC
>NC_089744.1:5832500-5860000 GCF_040412425.1 Macrobrachium rosenbergii
TATTCTTGGGCAAATATTTGCCAATTTATGAGGCAAGGTTTCTTTAAAGAATTTTTATTAATATGGTATTTTTTTCTAGTAAATAAAATGATACCACTATCTATGCACTGTCAGCGGTAGAGTGAAAACGTTCTTGCATAAACACACTTTTATAAATCGAAAATTCATTATGAAAACAATATTCTTCCGCTCATACTGTGAAATTATTTCTGTTTTTGATTTTGTATTGTATAATCTTCAAGAAAGGTAAGAGATGCATAATTATATTAGTTTCATCTACGGTAGGTCAGTTTTTATTCACTTGCCATTCAGCTAATCACTTCCACATTTTCTACAAGTTTTTAACCAGTAGAGTTCTTTGATGGTTTCTTTCAAGAATTTCTTTGTTTCTTCCTTCATTACCGCTCCAGAAATTTCGTTTTCTTTCTCCCTTCTCCGTTACTAATCAAGTTCTCTCTCTCTCTCTCTCTCTCTCTCTCTCTCTCTCTCTCTCTCTCTCTCTCTCTCTCTCTCTCTCCTTACAACTTTTCCCTTAATTTCCGTCCTCTCGACAATGGGTACACCAATGCACATTCATTTCTTTCAATCTTCCATTGTATTTTACTAAGGAACTTCGACGACTTAAGAGCAACAACGCATTGCTAAATGTAACTGCACATCCATTAGGGAGCATTATCATATATATTATTTTTCGATGCCTCTTTGGTTATTTTTAGAAACAAAGATGAAAATTGCTGTAAAGTTTTGAATACATATCTTTTAAGCAGGTTTGGCAATTTGTTCAGGCGACCAGTTTTATCCCATTAGATTTTTACTCTGTCCAAAAGTAGTAGGTACTGATAATTGTATTTTTTTATAATTTAACTAAAACACCTTGTCTTGACATTTTTAAGATGAAGGGAGACCCTTGTCTTGACACTTTTTAGGTAAAGAGAAATTCTTGTCTTGACATTTAAAAGAAAAAGAGAAAGCCTTGTCTTTAAATTTTTAAGTTAAAGAAGAACCCTTGTCTTGATCTTTTTAAGATAAAAAGAGATCCTTCTCTTGACACTTAAGGTAAAGATAATTTCTTGTCTTGACATTTATAAGATAAAGAGAAATCCTTATCTTCACACTTTTAAGGTAAAGACAAATTCTTGTCTTGACATTTTTAAGATAAATAGAAATCCTTGTCTTGACATTTTTAAGATAAAGAGAAATTCCTGTTTTGACATTTTTAAGATAAAGAGAAATCCTTATCTTTACACTTTTAAGGTAGAGAGAAATTCTTGTCTTGAAATTTTTAAGATAAAGAGAAATCCTTGACTTACATTTGTAGAGAAATAGAAGCTTTCAACATAAAGAAAATTCCTTGTTTTTACATTTTTAAGACAAAGTGAAATCCTGGTCTTGACATTTTTAAGATAAAGTGAAATCTTGGCCTTGACATTTTTAAGATAAAGTGAAATCCTGGTCTTGACATTTTTAAGATAAAGTGAAATCCTGGTCTTGACATTTTTAAGATAAAGTGAAATCCTGGTCTTGACATTTTTAAGATAAAGTGAAATCCTGGTCTTGACATTTTTTAGATAAAGTGAAATCCTGGTCTTGACATTGTTAAGATAAAGTGAGTAGTTCCTCGTTGGACGAGTCGGCATAGGTCTCGGCTACCACTCTGCTAAGCCGAGTTCGGGTCTCCGGCCGGCCAATGAAGAATTAGAGGAATTTATTTCTGGTGATAGAAATTCATTTCTCGGTATAATGTGGTTCGGATTCCACAATAAGCTGTAGGTCCCGCTGCTAGGTAAGCAATTGGTTCTTAGCCACGTAAAATAAATCTAATCCTTCGGGCCAGCCCTAGGAGAGCTGTTAATCAGCTCAGTGGTTTGGTTAAACTAAGGTATACTTTTTAACTTAAGATAAAGTGAAATCCTGGTCTTGACATTTTTAAGATAAAGAACAACGTTTTTTTATCACCGACCAGGAAATGCACATTCCACGAAATTAACTTGACCTGGATGAGGGTATCTACTTTTGAAATATGGGCTATCTGGTGTATTTTCATGTTTTGAACTATTTCTATCTTGCTTTCTTGCCTTAATTCTATAGTTTCTTGAGTTAAGGGGAATTACGGTTACATAAAAAGCTATGGATTTAAGAAAAAACATTAACAAATATGCACAAGACATGAAATTACACCGGACAACCCGTATATCAACGACTTTCTCGTATCCAGTGCAACTGCACATCATAAACTGAATGAATCAAGCTCTCTTGGTCATCCTGCTCGATGTCTTGAAGTTGTGAGTTTATTCAAAACTAAAGGAGTACAAAAAAAAAAACGGGTATTTTCATTCCTTTATTAACCGTGGTTGAATCGTAGAGGACCTTAACATCATGAGTAATCGTGAAATCACACTATATTTTACCTAGGTCTCTTGTACATGTCTGTAGTGCAACTGTAATGAAACTGTTAGATTTCCCCATGGCACTGTAATGCATACGTAGACAAGCGTAGTCCATCAGCAAAATTGCGTTAAAATAGTTAAACCTTGTCTTTAGAGTGTCGATTCTTAGAGCAATCAGTATTAAACAATGGTTAAACTGTGAATTTTGCTGCAGGATGAAGACTTTTTTTTTATGAACTGATAAATAAACTGTTCTACCTTCAGTGAATGCTTCCAACATTGTAATATCTTCCCAGTTTATAAAGATGGAAATACATTACAGAAATGTTTTGAAGATAATTGTCAAAACCAGATAATATATCAATCGTGTATTTATGAAATTCATGCCAAGAATGCATAAAAATATATTTAAGCCATTGACCTCGAAACACACAAAAAAAATGGTGACTTCCGTAGTGCACTGAGATAGGCATATGTATGTAAATTACACACACACACACATATATATATATATATATATATATATATATATATATATATATATATATATATATATAACATTCATACATATGTGCACACACACACACACACACACACACACACACACACACATATATATATATATATATATATATATATATATATATATATATATATATATATATATATATATATATATATATATAAATGTTTAAGTAGTAGCTGGTCTTCTTTTTTTATAGCTATATCTTTAGCATTGTTAGGTTTTCACATTATAGTAAGAACAAAATTTTCTTAATACAATAATATTTTCTTAGGTGTTCTAAATTAGAGTCGTGTTTTCCCTTTTCTACATTTATTAGTGTCTTAAAATTTGTAATGTTTCCACCTTATATTTCATGGGTAGCTGTAACCGAACCTGTGTTAAGATGGGCACACAGTAATTTCGCAAGCCCACAAATTGGACATAGGATTTTTCACTGAGTCTTAGAATCACTTCACAAATCTCTACACTCTTCCCCTCGATGCCTTTTTCTGCCTGTCTTTGGCTCATCCTTCCGTGTTATGTGGGATTCTGTTCTGTCTGCCATGACATCACACCATTGCCATCCTCACGAACTTTTCTTGGCGTTTCCACTGTTGTACGTCCATTTCAATAAACTTTATTGGTTCTTTATGTATCGTTTTATTAACGGCTTCTACAGTCCGGCTGATGACATAGAGACGCCTATATGTTTTTCCCGTAGTTGGACAACGGCTTCTTTCACGAACGACCATATGTCTCAGAGCGAACGGGCTCCTCTATTCCATTAACCTTTGATCCTCAGTAATAGACTCCCTAGATATGCTGAATATATGTTTTTCACATTCGCGATACACAAACACTATTACTATGGCGCCTTTATGACTACACAAACACCTGCAGAGATTGGGTGTTATTCTGTTGTGCCTTTTTTTATTTGTTAAGACATAGTCTACACAGTTATATACATACATACATACATGCATACATATATTTATTTATTTATTTATTTGTTTATTTATTTATTTACATATATTGCTACGTGTATCGATGGGAGATGAATTTTGACATACCTTGTTGCAACAGCATGACTGTGTTGTTTATCGACACTCGTAGAAAAAGAGGGAATTCGTATCATTTAAGCTTAATTTAGGACTCTGAGAGAAAATCAATGTCACCTTAATTAGTTATAATTGCGTAAAATCAGGTTAGTAACACAAGGGAGCTCTAAGCACTGGCTCCTTGGCACCGTGTTTACGTTAATTGACAAGGCAAGGTTGCCGCAAGCATACAGATTATATTCTGAGAGAGAACCTCTTAATTAAAAGATGCTTAATAACCTATAAGGACACAGGCAGACTACGCTACACAAACAAGTAAAGTGTCACAGTTATACAGATTATATCCTGAGGCAATCTTCTCAAAGTTGATTGATGAAGGGGGAGGCACCGTGGGACAGTAGAGTGACACAGCTGTACATACACCTATTCTGCAATATAAAAATCCACACGATCACTTTGGGTTGTTACAGCGATGGGTAAAAGTTTACTTAAGAGTGCTGAGGGCTGAGAGAGGAGTCATCCAAGATAAAATATAATGCAAACTGGGATCGATACTTATGAGCAATTTAACACAGGTAACGTTAACATCAATTCGTTAAGGCCTTTAAGAGGATTGCAAGGGAGGAAAGGAGCAGCAGGAAATAAAGTTGGAGAAGGTGTTACCGAAGTAACTTTCCAACACCACACAGTGCCTGAATTCCTGGGACAGGGAGTCTTGAATGTACTAGAGCCAGTTGGAAGTTTCGTCAATAGGGACATCAACGGTTGGCACTAATGTGGCAGTGACTCGGTCAACATTAGAGAAAGAGGATCTCTGTGGGTGGCCAGAGGATTGGCCACTCACCTAGGAGTCTGCTTTCGATAGAGGTCTGCCCAATACTACTTCTGCTGAACCTCTGACCTCCTTCTTGGCTTGGGTCCAGAGGAACACGAATGCCATGACTCGTTCCTTCTTGCAATTCAGGTGTCCCGTGCCCTTGTCATTCAGTTTGCCTGGAAGAGGAGAGCATCTCGGCAGAAGGGCTAATTCAGCAGGGAAATGGGACAATTGAGAGGTCGTTAAGATGGACAGAGGTCAAGGATGGACAGTAACCATAATGAATGGATAAGTGGAGCGAGGTGTGGCCCGGAGAGGCCTACTTGCTTCTGTGTGGGCTGCTGGATTCTCCCGTGATATGTACTTATTGGGAAAGTCAAATGTTGTGAAGCAGAGATTATTCATTATTCATAAATATATATATATATATATATATATATATATATATATATATATATATATATATATATATATATATATATATATATATATATATATATATATGTATATATATATATATATATGTGTGTGTGTGTGTGTGTGTGTGTGTGTGTGTGTGTATAATATTGCTCAAATCATAGATGAAATGAAAAGATGAAAAGAAAATCATTAAGCATATGAGTGATTTAATAAAAAAATAAAGACCTGTAATCGATTGAATCAGTAAATTGCAAACTATCCTGTAAGGGTAATTTGAAACTGGAAATGTTTTAGTGCAATAATGACGAAAAAAAATAATTTGTGTAGCTAAGCTATTAACCAAATTGGGTAAGCCACTTTACGGTACTTGATATTTATGATGACAGAGGTATCTTTTCGTATGCAATGTTTTCATGTTTTTGTTTGCCGTAACTCTTCCGTTCAGGTACTTATACCTTTCTCTTTTTTTTTTTTTATCTCTGAAGAAAGGGGAGAAGGCACTTATCGAAAGTTAATGAAACAGCTTTCCCTGTTTTCAAGTTTATAGGGGACTCAATATGTAGCATGAGTGTATTTGTTTTCGTTAATTAACAATTTGTTATTGCCATTATGTGTAATAGAGGAAGAATATATATACATATATATATATATATATATATATATATATATATATATATATATATATATATATATATACATATATATATATATCTTTTATATATAATATATATATATATGATAATATATATATATACAAATATATATATATATATATATATATATATATATATATATATATATATATATATATATATATAATTACATATTCTTCCCTATTTTACACATAATGACACACAAATTGATAATTACTAGATAATATATATATATATATATATATATATATATATATATATATATATATATATATATATATATATATATATGCTTTATTTTAAATGAAAGGGGAAAATTACTGACATACAGAGCTGGAAAAAAACTGACGAGATTATCAGGGATTTACTACCCCCACCACGCCACACCAAAGGAAAAATGAACTGCAGATTAAGTAAATCCGCCACACTAAGTGAATACCAATAATCCCGTAGATTGCAAACGAAAAAAAGTTATAATTTTACTATGGTTTTATTGTTTATCGAGATACCTATATTTATGGCTCTCTTGGCTTTTCAGACAGTGGTTATAATCTCTCCTAAAGGAGTAAATGGTGTCATTACTCTAATATTTCCTCTCCTTTCAGTACAATCCTTTATGAAGGAGGAAAGGTCATGCGGTCGTTAACTATTAATTCAAGCATAAGCTGTAAAGATGGAGTAAGATGGAGTCTGAAAAACTCTCGAGGATGGAATAATATTGATAGTATTGACAGTGCTAATTTAGTAATATCATTAGCAATTCAATAAAATTATAATTTTTAACTTGTTAAGAAATCTCATGGAATATCTTATTCAATCGTAATAGGAAAGACAATCCTTTATATAAGAATAATATTTTTAAATCGGTAGGAGTCCCTTGTTCATATTGCGGGTGTTTCTATCTAAGTAATTACGTACAATGCAGTGAATCTTGTTTGTTAACTAATTCTTAATTTCTGCATTTATCCTCAGTCTTTGAAAGTGTCTTAGAGTGTTTTGTACAAGGACTGACCCCAAAAATTCCCATTCACTTGTTGAAATTTTACTTGATTCTCACTTCTTGAAACACCTTGGATTGAGATCGTCTCTTGGGATTACCAATATGGCTTCCGTAAGGCAACGAGCCTGTAGGGACCTTTTTTCATATCATCGGTGGTTAGCTATCTCCTGATGCTTACTTTTTTCTTCTTCCCCCTTTTTCAAAGGCACTCTCCATATCAGATTGTTGTATCTTTATCTGCCAGTTCATATCACGACAGTAGGTCTGAAAGATCACGTCATTTGGACACTCCCTACATATTGAACAACAATATTTATATTGTTGATTCTTTTAAAGTTATATTGTAATTTCTAATTAACACCATCGTAGCGTTCATCAACAATTTCTTCATGCCTTTAATAAATCATAGAGTGCCCCGTCAAGTACGATCTTCATTAACAATGATCCATTTTACTCACTTTGATTTCACAATCTTACTGTTCTTGTGATGCTGAGTCCATTCTGTCCTGATGAATAAGGAACAATTTCATCGTAGTAAACCTCATCTCACGGTGAATCTGTTGCTGCTTAATCATCCGTCATATAAAAATAATTCCTTCTCTGTTTATTCCTCAACGATTACTGCATCACGGTCCTTCAATGACCTTTCCGCCATGTCAATCGTTTCAGCCATAACTTTGAGACATATGAAAAGCATTATGGTACTGTTCCTGTTCCTGCTCCATCACCATGAACATCAAACTCATCACAGTGTTCACCATGACAACAGCATTGGAAAGAATTCTCAGCAATCCGATCTGGGCAATTCCACATTCACACCATCACGGAAATTCCACACGTTTCTGTAACGGCGATTCCCCCAGGCATTCCATTAAGGCAGTTTCCATGAACGTCATTGTATTAATCCTAATAACCTCACCGTACTAAGGCATTACGGAGCAGAATATGCTGCTATTCTATAAAGTACAGTTTTTTTTCCTTTATGTAAATAACTGGAGTCCAGCACCTATTATTAGGAAATTGACCTTACGCTACACGAAACTCTTGTTAAATGGATCTACCTAATTACGTAATAGGCTGCGAGAAATAACCATTATGGTCGTAATGCCACCGTAAAACAAAAGGGAATTCACTGGAAACCATTGTGAAAGAAAATAGAGGGACCATATCGCTTAAATGACTGTCCTTCATTGTTGCGTCACGGCAGTCAATTTTGGGAATTTTTCTCGCCATTCATAGGAAGCCCTTCATCATTAATTAGGACTTACTGAACTGAAACGAAATTTTAGAGAGAGAGAGAGAGAGAGAGAGAGAGAGAGAGAGAGAGAGAGAGAGAGAGAGAGAGATTCCCTCTTGCATTTTTCAATACCGACCTTTGAAGACCTCTTATTATGAAGCTGGAATAGGTGACTGGAACCATTGCAGCATTAAGCTTTCCAGAGGAGAGACAACTAAGCATTAAGCTGCGAGAAACAAGGCCATTTTATCCCTACTCCCGCCGCCATTCTGTGATGACAATAATGGTCCATTAACCCTCAATGGCTGTCCCCCTTTCATTAATGGGTCATAATGTCTTTACCTTAAAGTCGAAAGTGAGCCCGCTGGATCCACAATAGTGGCATTATGTTTAACATTAACCGATCGTAATTTTTATGACTCCTCCTGGTGGTTGATTAAGAGAAGAGATGCGAGCTGGAAAAGCTCACTGGTTGAGGTAAGAAGGGCCATATCAAATCCGAGGTAGATCCCAAAGATGCAGGCGGGAAAAGATCAGTTTCTGACGGGAGATTGGCCGTATTTGAACCCAAGGGGATTTTGAGAATACGAGATTTACTAGCTTTCCATCGACATTTAGCTTTCTAATGCAATGATTTTCCCGACTGATAACTTTGTTTTTTCAAATTTTCCTTTTAGCTGCCGTCTGTTATTATTTATAAAAGAAATTAGACGTTCTAAATTACGTGTAATGTACTGTACATCATACATCTGTATCAGACTGGGAAACGGAGTAGCTGATAGTTTTAAATATAACTTTTCACTTTTCTAAGCATAAAGAATTGAGATAGTATTTGACTCACTGGGTAGTAATAGACATTGTTTATATATATATATATATATATATATATATATATATATATATATATATATATATATATATATATATATATATATATATTATTACCTATGATGATCCAGTATAAGAGTTGAGTGCTTGCATTACAGTAAATTCTAAAGAAATGATATGATTTATAACAAAAATATAACCCTGAAAACATATAGTAATAAGATTCGGTGTTTTCAATATGCCACGCAGTTTGTATTCAAATATTTCGTTCCTGTGTTTCACTCTGTGTAAAATCCATAGACCCAGATAGATCCTATGTAAGCAGTCGCTAAGATCAGCAATTTTCTCTTGACACTCATATAATGCCATCACTTTCAACGGTATATGTATTTTAGTACATAATGTAAATTGATACTGTATGTGTTCCTTGAAGGCAAGCTCTCCAAAATACCATAAGGCAGCAAATAGCTTTTCCCTACTTACATTTATTTTCTCTCTATGCAAAATTTTTTACCCTTAAGGCCAGTCACAAAACGTAGGTACTTGGCAGAAGTCAAACAATAATTGAGGTAGGAAATAAAAATAATGGAGATAGGAAAATTCCAGTGAAACTACCTACCTATAGTCCATTTTTATAATGTGATCTCTATTCCTCACAATAATCTATATCTCACCTTTACAAAGTATTGAAAATAATTTTGATAAGAAAGCAGACAAAAATCTCAATTCTTTTAGGATAAGAATAACATATAACATAAGATTCTCAATTACAGTAAAAATGGTTGGTTTATACAACGAATATCGTAAAATGGATTTCAGCAACGAACTTAAGAATCATAGTAGGTTGATTATAGATGAAGAGAAAGTAAAAAGACAAAAATCCATTTCTATCAGGCTATATTAATCAGGGAATTGTAATTAATTTTTAAGAGAACTTTAAGGTGTATCGTGTATCTTTCATTCTCTTTTTTTCAAAATGCAATGCATATATATATATATATATATATATATATATATATATATATATATATATATATATATATATATATAGAGAGAGAGAGAGAGAGAGAGAGAGAGAAGAGAGAGAGAGAGAGAGAGAGAGAGAGAGAGAGAGAGAGAGAGAGAGAGAGATTATCTATGCGCGCAAAGGCGCTCACTCGCACATGTGCACACCGATATACATACATACATACACCCATGCATGTATGTACAGTATGTATGTATATCTGTGTGAGCATGCAAGTTTAGATAATATCTCAAAATGAAGAGGGGAAATTTAAATCAGATTACTGGATCAAAGATTGGTGTTTGAAATTGGCTAATGAAGCGGAATTTTAAGGGATTGGTCCACAGTAAGTTACAGGAAAGTGGAAGCTTTGCTTATGTTTTTTTTTTTTTTTTTTTTTTTTTTTTTTTAAAATGGCATCGCCTTTTCACAATTTTTAATATGACTTGGGGACTAGTTTCTAGTTAACACATTATTAGTTTTTATGTGAAGTAAATGTATTATTAGGTTTTTTTATACAATAATGTAATTTTTTTATACTTAAGTTTTTTTTATGGCGATATTCGACCTTTTATTATTACAGTAAGCTTTATTTGCCTCTTTGTTTTCCTTTCTGTTAGCCTAAAATATTTTTGAATTTTCCAATACGTCTCTTACTGAATGGAAGTAAGGGAAGAGCTTCATCCTGACTGAATTTCTCTGATATTTCTGAGGGAGATAATCCAAGTGATGCCTGTTCCAACCCCAAAAATGCAGCGGTCCTTTAGAATTCATGGCGAGCTATTCATACGAATGCTGTGAAAACCTCATTCTTTGTAAATGATATGTACACCATCCTTTTTTAACTTTTCGGATTGACACTTCCAATAGGTTTTGTTATATATTCAGGAAATATATGTAAGAATAAATAATAAAAAAAATGTTTAATACACCTTTGTGAAAGGCCGTAGGTCTATCAACCTCACCTCCAGCAGTATTTGCTGAAAACTGGAAGGGTTTCAACGCCTAAAGCCTCAGCCTAACAAATAAGAGGTATTATATATAATGCATACATACATACATACATATATATGTGTGTGTGTCTATGTGTGTATATATATATATATATATATATATATATATATATATATATATATATATATATATATATATATATATATATATATATAATGTTTCTTTTAAAATTTAGTACATGTAATTTTGGTACCTTCAAATATTAAATTGCAAAAACACAAAATCGAACTCACAATATCCTTGGAATAACGTATATATATATATATATATATATATATATATATATATATATATATATATATATATATATATATATATATATATATATATATATATATATATATATATATATATATATATATATTATATATATATAATATATATATATTTATATATTGATATATATATATATATATATATATAAAACCATCAAGTAATTGAATAGCTAAGTTATAAATGTAAGTAGGTGAGAATGTCCCTCTCCCTTATACTTGTCATCCTGAACCTATTCTTACAAAATTTGCATTTCGCCCTAGGGAAGTTAAGAAAATTCTGTATAATTATGACAGCTGGGGTGGAGAAGATCCTGATGGTTTCATCCCTTTGTTTTTGAAAAAAGTTTCTAGTGTGTTGTCTCCCAAGATTACTAGATTCTGTAGATTTTTATGATGACTTAGTATCTTTGTGGATGAGCGCAAGCTTAGTATTATAGTGCCTGTTCCAAAGAGTGGCATATCTGCAGACTGCAGGAACTACAAGCCAATCTCTATTCTCCCTGTGCTCTCAAAAGTTGCTGAAAAACCTGTTTTTAAGTTATTATATAAGTATGTAGAATCTAAAGGAGTGTTAGCTGATAGTCAATATGCATACAGGAAGTAGTTAGGTACCTGCGATGCTCATGCTCTTTTAGACTTGGCATGCCATTTGCAAGGGAACCTTGATAAGGGTTTTGAGTGCAGAGTAATTCAAATAAATTTTAGTGTTGCTTTCGATTTAGTAAATCATAAGGCACTTATGATTCAGAATCTTGGAGTGGGTGGATATGTTTTAAGATTACTTCAAGATTTCCTTACAGGTAGGAGGCAGCGAGTTGCTGTGGACGGGATCTTTAGTGAACCAAGACCTGTTGTGTCTGGAGTTCCACAAGGCGTTGTTCTTGGTCCACTGTTATATTTTAGTGTATACAAGTGATATGGTTGTTGGTCAGAAAAACAAGATTGTTTAGTATGCCGATGATGCAACACTAGTGGGTGTAGTAAAGTCTCCACTTATGAGAAATGAAGTTGCCCTCAGCCTCAATCGGGACATGGACCGGATCAGTGAATGGTGTAGTCGGTGGGGTATGAGGCTGAACTCCAGTAAAAAGAAAACACTATTGATTAGCAGATCTCGTACAAATTTCTCACCCCATCCTCCCCTTCAGGTGGATGGAACTTTGCTGAATGAGTCTGAAGCTTCAACTATTGTAGGTGCAACTTTTGACTCGCATCTAACTTTTGAGAAACATCTAGTGAAAGTTTCAGCAAATGCCGCACGTAAGTTAAGTATCGTTTATAACAGTGGTAAAATCAGTGCAACCTGTTTTAGGTCAGTTGTCCTTCCTTTACTAAAATACTGTTCTCCGGTGTGTATGTCTGCTTCTGCCAGAGATTTATCTCTTTTAGGTAGAGCTGTAGTTTCTGTTTCCTAATAGTAGCAGTTATGGTGACTTGGACCATCGACGAATGGTCTCTTGTTTGTCACTTTTTTATAAGTTGTATTTCAGCAGAGATCTTTCACATTCACGATTGATCCCTGATCCCCTTTATCTGCAGAAAGCAACCAGATTCGCTGAACAGTAGCACCAATATGCAGTAAATGTGCGTCGCTGTGGAACTTCTCAGTTCCAGAGGACCTTTGTTCCTCACACCGTTGGTTGTGGAACAGCCTCCCGGAGGATGTCGTGTAATTTGAACTTCAGAAATTCAATCGAAAATGTAATGCATTACTACCCAAATACTGTTCCTCTTGCATCTTGATACATTTTTATCTATTTATCTATTTATTCCTTTATTTATTTTTTTTTTTTTTGATAAGTGGTATCTCTTCTTCCTGTATTTCCCTTTACTTCCTCTTACTTTTTCCTAATGAACACCATATTCTTTGGAAGCAGACTGAATCTCAAGTCAGTGACCCCTATGGGCTTGTTCCATATGAATAGGTTTCATCTACTGAATAATAATAATAATAATAATGATAATAATAATAATATCCGTATATACTGTATATAATATATTTATGTATTAAAGTCTGTGGATAACTCGCATTTATGCATTTATAAAAGTCGTTAAATAAAACGGATGGAGGGTGAATAACTATGAGGTAGTAAATTAGCAATAACGTGACTTACTTAGGGATTACGAAGAGAGAGAGAGAGAGAGAGAGAGAGAGAGAGAGAGAGAGAGAGAGAGAGAGAGAGAGAGAGAGAAAGAGTAGTTTTGTGGAATGAGAGCCCTTATAAAATAACCCATAAATCGTTTCGAATGTGAGCAGATGAAAATACGATTTCACTTCCATAAAAAAAATGCATTAAATGTACATTTTAGATATCCCTGAAACCTTACAGCTTCAGATTGGATTCTCAAAACTTCTATCCTTCTCTGGTGTCATTTCTAAATGGCAGCGGAGATAGAAATGATTAAAGGAGTAGAATGGTACCGTTCCCCCCCCCAAAAAAAAAAAAAAATACTAAATCACTATTAGTACTTTTTCCTTAGATGATTTTAGCACATTTTCAGACAGAAGATATGAGCTCACTTATTATGCATGTGATGCATATTGCAAGGTTATCCAATCAATAGCATTTTCTAGATAGATTTTGTTATAAATTAGGACGTCAATGGCACATTATCGTGTGTTCCGCTTGCATCCATAAACATAGGCGGACGCCTGGGTGCTTTGATGATACATCACTGTTTACTAATATAAAAAACAAGTTCTGTTATATCGAATAGTACGTTACAGACTCAGTAAAGGAGAAAAGGTCACATCGCAATACCTCGTGAAAGTCCAGTTGGTGGCTTAGTCTTTTGAAGGCAGTTATGGGAAACTTGGCGAAAAAAAAACGGAGCTAAGTCCTCTTATTTCCTTTTGTAAGTTTAAGTTTTTACTGGATTCTTCGTTTGCTTTTTTTTTCCTTGTATGTATGTACTGATTTCTTAAACACCTTATACCTTTCTAACTAATAAAAAGCAGATAAGTTCATCCATTAATGAATAAAGATTAATAAACCAACAGACTGATGTGGTATTTCGGGGTAGGTTTTATTTAAGTGGGCAGTCACCTTGAACTTCCAGATGATGCATGTTTAGTTTTAAACAAAACCTTGCCTCTACTTGTAATAGCTGTCATTTGAAATTATTTTTTTAAAAAATTTATAAAGTATGTGAAGTATCTGACTTAAAACCGACTTTTAATAGATGGCATTCAAGATTTTTTTTTCTGATTTATATAAAGAATATGAAGTATCTGACTTAAAACAGACTTTTTACCCTTCGTAATAAGAAGGTTGACGCCTTTGTACATGAAGTATCAAAGAACTGAAAGCTAAGAACTATGTTGTAATATCCCCTTTCGGGTTTACACTTTTAACCGCATCTGAAGACGAAAATTCAGGTGTCATTTTTTCCCTGTAACATTCACTCAAACTGAATATCGAAATGTGAGTATTTCCTTTACCTTTGCTTTCTATTCCCGGCAAGTTAATCGCCTTTGTCGGTGTTTGCAGTTCAGTGGCCATTAAAAAACAGCACTGTTGGAATGACATTTATATTTCATTTCTAAATGAACTTGACGGCATTCTTTTATTCAAGCTGTTTTACTGGTGTCAGGCAGGTCAGAGGTTACTAGACTGATTTTTCGTTGTGTCAATACTCGATGATACTGTGTAAGATGAACTTCTTCATAAGTAAAGTAATTATTCTATGAAGTTAGAGTTCCATCGTCCTTATTGTTGCACTGAGTACACTTTTATGCTTATATACTTTCTTATTATCGCATTTCTTCTTCTGCAAAATGCGTTAAGAAGTTGCCAAAGTATTTTCGACAAGAAAGAAATCGAATAAACGGCCATAGCAGCAAGAGCTAGACATTGACGTGAACAAACATACTTACCATTTTTGGTCCATGTTGAGACTTAAATCTATTGGGGAACAGGATATGACAAGCATCAGTATTTATAATCTTACATCACAGAAGGAAACATTTTCTGCAAACTTGGCTAGAATTACTCAAACAAGTAGCATTACTTTGCTTCGTTCAAAACATTTTCGTAGTCATGCAGGGTGACCTCAAAGGAATTAACCGTGAATGCTCTTTCAAACATTTAATGATATCCAAAGGCGCTCCCATAACGATCAAGAAACCATTTATCATTCAAACGTTACAAGTTTACACATTATCATCCACCAGACACTTACGATTTCCACAGAAGATACTGACCGTGATGAAGAATGAGACACCACATACAGATTTATCCCACCGTTTCTCACGAGAGATAATAGCAAAAGACGGAACTAAAATATCTGTTCTTTGCGTTACATTATTGTTGTTATTTTTGCAAAAATGTTAAAACAACAGTAGGTTACTACAATAAATTACGACCCTTGGGACGTTACGTACGGAGATAATGGTCCCAGGCTTGAGGACATGCAATCTAAACGTCGATTCTATTGCCCATATTATTGGTATTTTTTTTTTTCACTAATATACGTCACTACTACTACTACATCCAATTCATTTTCTACGGCAACGTTATGGTGCCGTCATAACAAAATTGCAATCCTAATCGAATTAAAAATTCTGTAATAGCGTATTTACCTGTTATCCTAGACTCTACAACTTTCGAACAGAACATAACAGTAATCGAGGATTGGGAATATATATTTGTAAGTCCCCCTCTTGAAATAAAAAAAGACAAATATGAGTTTTTAGTATATATATATATATATACACACACACATATATATATATATATATATATATATATATATATATATATATATATATATATATATATATATATATATATATATATATACTAAAACTCTGTCTTGCTTTTGTGTTTGAATGCACACTGAAATCCCGGAGGCTTTTGTGCTTCCATCCCCTCCCCGTTCCCTCTCCCCTTCCCCCTCCACCTTCAATCCTCCCCTCCTCCCCTCATTTTTTTCAGTGCTATTCAGCTATTTACCAATGACGACGTCATGTTGATAACCTTGTTATCTTCCACGCCATAAAGTTCCAAAGGAAGTAAATTGAAAATCTATTTCATTTATATATACCGGTCCGGCCATCATAGTGTGTGTGTGTGTGTGTGTGTGTGTGTGTGTGTTGTGTTTCCCGCGACCGGCCATCACAGTCTTCTTTTTGGATTCAATGAAGACGATAGATCCAAACGGAAGAAATTGATGTGATGGCCGGTCGCGGGAAACGAACCCTCGTACCGATATCACAAAGAGGTCGCGTTGCCGACCTCCTTGTGATATCGGTCATCGACCGGCCAATCAGTTTCTTGATATCGGTACGAGGGTTCGTTTCCGCGACCGGCCATCGGTCTCTTCAATGAGACATATGGCCGGTCGGGAAAATCCTCTCGACCGATATCACAAGGAGGTCGCGTTGCCGAACTCCTTGTGATATCGGTCATCACAGTCTCTTCAATTTCTTCTGTTTGCCTTTATCGTCTTCGTAAAAGCATATCCAGTAGAATTCGAGAAGTGTATTGTATATCAGAATTATATATGTGTCTGGTAAAAGTGACCAGTAGATTCTACATAATATATATATATATATATATATATATATATATATATATATATATATATATATATATATATATATATATTCAGAAAATTACATAAAAATATTTTTTATGCATTCCCATATAAATTTTTATATATATATATTTCTTTCGTTGGTCATTAAAAAGGACCGCCTCATCTTTGTGAACTGGTGGCCGTTTAAAGATATTTTGGGAAACGTCAATTTTGGGAGGTTTGCGGGAACTGATGGTGATCGCTCGTCGAAAGTATTTGCCTGACGATAATCACGTATAGATATGGATGAGCTGAAAGTAAAATATGGATTGAGAAATGGATACAATCAGTAGGAAAGCCGTATAGACAACATTTTATAAGAAAAAAAGTGATTATGAATTATACACGCACGGAAGGAAATGTGGGAAAGTGTTTTTAAGGTAAGATTATATTTCTAAATAATGGCCACAAGGCCATTTTACACTACATACACACACACACACACACACACACACACATACATATATATATATATATATATATATATATATATATATATATATATATATATATATATATATATATATATATATATATATATATATATATGTATATATAAATGTAAAATGACCTTATGGCCATTATTTAGAAATATAATTTTACCTTAAAAACACTTTCCCACATTTCCCTCTGTGCGTGTATAATTCAAAATGTTGTCTATACGGCTTTCCTACTGATTCCATCCATTTCTCAATCCATATTTTACTTTCAACTCATCCATATCTATACGTGATTATCACCAGGCAAATACTTTCGACGAACGATCACCATCAATTCCCGCAAACCTCTCAAAATTGACGTTTCCCAAAATATCTGTAAACGGCCACCAGTTCACAAAGATGAGGTGGTCCTTTTTAAGGACCGACGAAAGAAATATATATAAAAAAATTTATATGGGAATACATAAAAAATTATTTTTATGTTATTTTCTGAAAATTTGTCCAATTTTTATTGTTTTTATTTTACACCATCTAACACATTTCTGGGAAAATAGGGGAGAGGAGGAAAAAAGTAGAGAGGCGTAAAGGAAAAGAAGGGAAGGGAAAGAGTGAAGAGGGAAAAAAGCTGCAGGGGGGAAAGTGGAAAGCAGGGGAGGAGTGAAGTAGTTCATTCATTTCACATTTCTCTTCCAGTCCAAGAGGCTGTTCTCCAAACACATACACACATGTATATGTATATATATATATATATATATATATATATATATATATATATATATATATATATATATATATATATATATAATGCACACATATATATATATATATATATATATATATATATATATAACACACACACAAACACACACATATGTATATGTATGTATATATATATATATATATATGTGTGTGTGTGTGTGTGTGTGTGTGTGTGTGTATTCATGATGTAATATGTATGTCATCTCGTAATTTTGATATATTTACTCTTTCATGTATCATGTATTATGTGTAATGATAATTATTACTGAAATATCGTATTTAGGGCAATATCAGATCTCAAAAGAATACGTGTATCCTTGCGAGTGGTTTGTTTCACTTCATCTGTCATCAGTTCAGATCAGAGAACCACGTTGTGTTGGGTTTTTCGCTTTGTTTTAAATCCTGTGATGACAGGTCGGGAATAACAATTGCCAGCTGTTTGATCATGTTTAACATTTCACGGCCCTAGTCACATATGCAATTTTGAGAGTAAGAACTCATGATCGATTACTTCATGTATTGTCCCGGTTGTATTCAAAACGTGTTGCTTTCATACCCCGTCCCCAAAATGCCTTAATGACGTCATATGACAGTTGAATTTCGTACTGGAATCCTCAGATTAATTCATATTCATTCTTATTTTCGAGACTGATCAGTTCTATTAACGCAATGTATTTGCGTCACTAGTATTAGTATTGGCTTTTGAGATCTGAATTTAGTAAAATTATTTAATTTGTAACAGCGCCAGACGAAAAAAAGTGTTTTGTGAATTACAAGCAGCTGCCAGAGTTTACAAAGGTTTTGACAAGCCTTTGTAAGGTAAGGTGAATTTTACTACTATGGTGTAATTAGGTGTATTAGGAGAATTTTTGCCTTAGTGAAATTATTATTGATAAATCTTTTGTATGTTTTTGCGTGTTCTTGTGTTTGCAATCTTTTAATTGTTTCACATTTCCTGTGTTGGTGATTTAGCATTTATTTACTCAGCATTTTAAATATTTATTGATAATTTAACATTGAATACTTGATTTAATTTTCATTTATTAAGATTTACTTTTCAAATCTTGAATAATTCTTTGATAGTTTAAATATTGCTTGATCAATTTAACTTCTTGATAAATTAAAGTTTTGTGATTTAATTTTGTTTAATAATTTAATTCAAAAATTAATTACATTTTGTGTTGTTTTCAAGTAATAGTAAATTTTTCAGATTTTGAATCCTAATTATAAATTTTGAATTTAACAATAAATTTTTGTGTTTAATGTTTTTAAAAGCAGTGCTTCATTTATTGACCACCAATGAATACAATTAATTGTGTGCATAAGACAAAGTGATAAACATGTTTTGTTCCTTTAGTTTTGCTGAAGTGAATTAAGACCAGGGAAACAGTTAAAGTTGTTCGTTGGAGTGATGCCCTTTTATTCTAGTATATTTCTTGTTTAACAGCTGATACCTCACAATTCTTTTGATAAACTTAAGTTTGATTTTTCACGTGATTAATGAAGCTTTTTAAGGGATCACTGTTACCTTTAGAGTACTCGGTCGTAATTCTTTTGTTATGAGAGTTCAGGTATCTGGCTGAAGTGAGGTATATTTTTGAAATCTGTGATTAGTTGTGTAATAACCAGGTACTTGGTACGCATCGTGACAGTATATATATATATATATATATATATATATATATATATATATATATATATATATATATATATATATATATATACATAGATACATACATACATACATACATACATACATACATACATACATACATACATACATACATATACGAGGGCGTCTTTACTCTACGCCTTTGCCTCAGGGTTATTTAGTAAGTCTCTAGGAGTGAGGTTGCTAGTCCCATCCCACACTTTTTTTTTTTTATTTAACCCCAACATGCTCTGGTACCCAATTACAGCTGGGTTGACTGGTGAGCATTAAGTCAACAGCAATCCACGGACCAAGCAAACGTGAGCTAAGCTCTGCACTGCACAGCTGTCGCACCAGCATTGCATGATTGCGCCTTGCAAATGTTCGAGATACGCAGAATAATTATTGCAATAATCATATTACACATAAGTAAAGAAAGATTTAATTTTGACTTCAAACGTATTTCAGATTAGCAGAATTAGCTCAATATAGTGAAAAGCATAAAGAAAAAACTCGCAAAGCCTTGTCAAAATTGTTTTCGCCTTATTAGGCTTCGAAAGAAACTTAGGCAGTTTTCATGAAATATCTTTGTTTTAACATATGAATATAAAAAAAATAATTATATATCTAGTGTTTTGTTTTATGTTATTTTCAACAAAGGTAATCCTTTCTCTCTATCAGAATAATAATGTTTTATATCGGCAAGTAATTTTCAGTTTAGTAATATTCAAGTAATACGTCAAGAGATATTTTGGAAATTATACAATGTTTTGTGTAAAATTTGATTGGTTTCTCTACATCCGTTAGGAAGCCATAATCTTCTAAAGATTTACACCTCACCTGAATACAAGAATCTCAGCCTCTTCTCAAGGATGATGACTTAAAATCCTTTTTTAAAATCTTTATGAAAACCCAATGAGATGTTTAAAAAAACTGTAGAACAATTCGAGCCATTAAAAGTCAACCATTCGGCTCTAGATAACTTTGTATAAAAAGAAAGAATTGCACTGGATATGAGCAAATTAAAAGTTTTCATCTTAGTTACTTCAGCAAAAATCTATTTCTGTTATTTGAAATTTATATCATTTGTTATCCTGTAGTCCAGCTATATGCGGGATCTTATATTTTGAACATTATTTTTTTATGTTGTCAGGTGAGTCAATGCTTTTGTGTTCTTCCACATTCAAAATGAATTCCTTGTTATTAGTCTTAATGTGGTCTAATTTCCTCATAGACTGATCTGTTAACCTCCGTTGACCTTGACTAAAAGACTTAACACAGCTTATTCGTCTGCGTATACAATGATATTCAAACTTTAGATATAGCCGGTATCCAGTATCCAACAAGAGATACTGTGTTCTTCAAAAGTATGTTTATTTACATCTATTTTCATATAACACATCGTCTATAGATGGGCAGAGAGATAGATGTTGTGCCCTCCAATAAATGCGTTTATGTTAATTTATATTTAAGTTTCACAGATATAGATAGCTAGATAGATAGATAGATATAGTTAATGTGTGTGCTAGAGTAAATGTGGTTATTTCATTTTATATTTATCTAGAGAGAGAGAGAGAGATAGATAGTTAATGTGTATGCTTCAGTAAATGTGGTTATTTCATTTTATATTTATCTACATAGAAGACACAAAAAGAAAGAGAGAGAGAGAGAGAGAGAAAAAGAAAGAGAGAGAGAGAGATAGATAGTTAATGTGTATGCTTCAGTAAATGTGGTTATTTCATTTTATATTTATCTACATAGAAGAGAGAGAGAAAGAGAGAGAGTTAATGTGTGTGCTTCAGTAAATGTCCTTATTTCAGTTGATATTTATCTACATAGAAGACATAGGTAGAGAGAGAGAGATAGAGAGAGAGAGAGGAAGGGGTGGGGTGGTGGGTGGATGACGGAGGAGAGGAATGTTCCTTTCTATTATTGCGGGCGCATTAACACAACTGGCAGAATGAAGTGGCAGCATTCCTCAACCTGCTTTCCTCCAGGAGCGGAGTGAATCTAAAACACGGAGCGTAGTTTCATCCCTGAGGTGGAGCATCTCATGCAGGAAATTAGCGAGCACCAGTGTTAAAAGAGAAAAGGTTTTTTAAATTCTTCGGCAAACAGCTCGTCGGCGAGGTGCGTAATGCATCATTTCCTCTCATTTTTGCACAGTTGCAAGGTTTTTTCTCGCTCGGGATGCGTTCTATCCGGCGAATGTAATCGTTTATGACGTTTCGCCCGGACGGAAAGTAAACGAGCTCACATCTTGATGCATTGTGCAATTTGGAAAAGGGGCCTCACAAACTGCCGTGGAGGCACAGCAAGAGGAAGAAGAGAAAGAGGAAGAAGAGTAAGACAAAAAAAAATTACAGTTTCACGTAAATGTTAAAGTATGTTGCAGGTAATTCGCTTTCAATAAAAGCGGTTCCGGTAAATGGTAGGAGGAAATTGAAAATTTACAATTTCAAAAAATAATTACCCAAGATAGGCGTTGATTTGAATAGATGCCAGTTAAACGTATTAAATAAAATGAAATATAAAACACCGTTTTTTTAATTAATCATCCATGCAGTGACCTCTGAAATGGCTATATTTTCTTCACACGGTTTAAAAAAACAGAAAGTAGTGTGGTGGTAATAATAATAATAATAATATAATAACAATAATAATAATAATAATAATAATATTATTAATAATAATAATATTATTATTATTATTATTATTTGAAATGAAAATCATTTAATTTGCTAGACGTCCTTCTTAATAACAGAGCCACCATATATGGTAAAAAATAAAATACAAAGTATAGTACTTTGTCGATTAGAAATAAACGAATCGACAAAGATTAGTATAAACTTACACGACCAGCTACATATGTACATATACATATACATATAAATAAATATATATATATATATATATATATATATATATATATATATATATATATTTTTTTTTTTTTTTTTTTTTTGTATCTTTTTAGCCAGAAAAGATGGGATATGGGTGATCATGAAGCGCAGCTATTAATAAATTTGTCAATGATGAGCTGAGTGTTCTTCCTATCCATACATCTTACTATATATATATATATATATATATATATATATATATATATAGATAGATATATATATATATATATATATATATATATATATATATATATATATATATATATATATATATATATATATATATAAAATGTAATACCATATATGTATAGTTGCCTATTCTCCTGTAACTTTAAGAATTACTAAGTAACTACACTACTACAAAGAAGAACTTGTATACTAGGGAATGGAAAACGTCTAGCACGGGGTTGCGGGCCATCAACAAAACTCAAGATCAGCAACACGAGTAACAAACAATATATCCAGAGGCTTCTGCACAAAAGGAGAATATCGGGTGCCCTCATCATCCGAAGTGTAACATGAAAGACAGCCAAACATGTCACCCCCTGGCATTATTCGAAATTACAATTAATATTTTCAGGGGAGAGAGAGAGAGAGAGAGAGAGAAAATACAACTCCGAAAAAATTTGCCAAGGAGATGAAATTCCTGGAAGGCTGTTCACAGCCAGACAAGCGAACAATATTCTGACAATGGCCAAACAAAAGATCTAAGGCTTGTGAAAATAACGCTGTCATCTCTGTTGATGGAGGAAGGTTGATGAACAATGCCAAGTTTCCTGACAGCATCAGATGATATGGTTTTTACGCCATCAGTAAAACACTGCTGAGAGCCGAAGGTACTATCAAGTATGTCAAGTATTCAGTTATTGAATCATGGAGTGGAAGTCTAAGACACGAACACCAAATCAAGGAAACAAACATAAGTGAAAAAGTAGACCTTCTGTAGGTTCTGTTATATACTGTATATATATATATATATATATATATATATATATATATATATATATATATATATATATATATATATATATATATATATATATATACTTATTTATTTATTTTTCTGGTGAGTTCTTGACTTTGTGTCTGCCCTTCCCTTATGTTAGCGTGTATTCACGCCATTCCGTCATTCTAGTTTAACGATGACTTTGTACATTATAATACGCTAAGTAACTATTAACGTAGCCTTTTGTGCATTACTGTATTTGGTAACTGTTAGTTGATCTGCAAGAATCAATTGATTTGAATCATTCAAGAGAAGGAAAAGAACATACCACATTCCCTTTATTATCCTTGACCAGTTGACGTAGAGGAAGTCATAGTTTATTTAATTAATACGGTTAGTCACTGTGAAATATCAGGCTTTGACCATTTTCAAAACTTCCGTTGTCAAAAGGATTCTAATTAAACTCTTACACGTGTGTGCAAATATTAGATGATCTAGTACCACGGTAGTGAAATATACTTATTTAAAAAATAACTCGACAAAATTTCTTTCAAAATTATTTCTTAGAAATGAATGACGGTTTTCTTTTTAACGAGGACTTGTTATAGCAAGATAGTTAAATGCAAATATGTTTATGTGTTTTTAGATTGCACGATAGTCTTAACATCAAAGAAGGGAAATGGTGTGTAAATTCCAGTACTATTTGAATGCTCTTTGCAAAAAAATATTAACCACTCTTAGTTAATCATAATCAATTTATTTAGTTATATTTGTCATAATTAGTTTTTGAATTTATCGTAATTATTGTTTCGCTTATCATATGATTGGCACAAACATCTAAATTAGCTCGTATTTTTCTTTCCATTTTTCAGTAAAAGTTTTGAGGTCGAGTTGCAAACCTATTACAATTTTTTTGTTAAGACTGTCTGCCATATTAAGACTGTAATCTTGGCGCGAATGCATTGCAAGGATAATGTTCTCATGGCAGTATGAAATAAGGTTTTTATTTTTAAGGCACCAGTATATTTACTTAAGACTTTCCGCTTTCTGCAACATTTCTCGAACGCACATTAAATGATTTAGTGGAACGTAATTTGTTTAATTTGAAGAAGAAAAAACTTTTGGCTGCGATAGATATATAATTAAAGGACAGCTTCAAAGTATCTGTGATAGATGTTTCTGTTCTGAGCTGAATAGCTTTTTCATGTAAACCTTTATTAAATTTTAATCAGCGTCCTTCGTTGCGTTTTGGAAATTGTGCAGTATTTTTCCTCATGTTCCCTGTATTCAGTGAAAAGTGGTTGACAGTTGGTCGAAAGGTTCAAAGTGATCACTCCCTCTGTAAAGGCAAGTAAAAAGACGCTGTCCTGTGAAAGGAACTGAAAAACGTTCAGTTGTTTGCCTGTTGTACATTGTACATTGTACTTCGGAAAGAGCGAATCGATACAAACAATCAAAGCTGGAAATTTAATTTTCATTTGAATTTCAGATTTCTAGTCTTATAACGTTTATTCATTCACAGTGCTAATACAATATTTACGGCTGTTGTAAAAGGCTTACCTATTACAGGGAGGAAAGCCCCCTAAAAAAGGAGCTATTTTTTATGCTCCGTTGCAAAACAGATGTCATTTTCACATACAGAGAATTGATAATTAATGAAATGTATGAATCAGCCCGTGACTCCCCTTCTCTCTCTCTCTCTCTCTCTCTCTCTCTCTCTCTCTCTCTCTCTCTCTCTCAGACAAATAAAACTCAGTAGCCAGCCTAGTGCACGGCACCACGCGCAGAACGTTAATTAAATTCAAACAGTGATAAATATCTACAAATTGACGAGACTGGAATATGTAACGAATCGTGTAATGAATTTCTTCATTTTATTTTAAATGTAACACCGAGCAGGCGGAGAAAAGATGCGTAATTGGCGTTTATTTGCGTCCTGAAATGACGTGGACTGTTATAAATCTTCCCTGCCTCTTTAACCCCGACTTTATTTTGGGTCATTTGCTTTAAAACATGTTCCTGGGTGACGTTCTGTCCTGCCTACCAATAATTTAAAAGAAAATTCTTGTATTAGTAAGCTCATCATATAATTATTTTTCCGTTGTATGGGTTGACAACCCACGAGAACGGCCTACTCGTAAGAGATATTATTATTATTATTATTATTATTATTATTATTATTATTATTATTATTATTATTATTATTATTATTATTATGGGAAGAAGCCTATAGAACTATTAACTTGCAAAGCAGGCTCTCTTAGGAAAGAAGGTTCACATGTGATAAAAAATACACAAAGATGGTAACACATCGGTAGGTTAATGACAAGCCAACAAGCAGAATAATATAAACAAATCAATATCATCCAAACATATTAGGAGAATCGTTGCGCTTGGAACCTTAAGATAATGTTACAGGCTTTCTTAAACCGCGGTGTTCTGCAGATCGAGTAGCACTCAATGATTCTCAGAATGCAAACACTTATAGTGGTTCCATGTCGAATTGGAGCTTATTTAACATGACCAGGCGTGGTACCTTCCAGGAATTATCTTGCGGGAATGATCTCAGTCATAACCACTCTTGCTGAAGTGAAGGAGGTCAGCCCTTCGCGCTATCCTGTCCCGAAGATTATAAAGATTCCAGGTTCCGGGAACTTCTTGCTGGCATTCCATCACGGGAACAATGTTCCAGTAATGTCAGGGAAAATGAGTTGAGGCGTCGGGTATTAATACCGTCATCACTGTAGGTATAGGAAACTTTACGAATACATCAAATAATTTTTCTTTCTCCTCATTATCACTACTAGAATTATTACAGCCTTACCTGCAGGTTTAATTTTAAATGCAGAATGTTGCTAGCATAAAGGCAAACTGTAAAATACTGTTTTTTATGTAATATTTACTGTTTATTATTATTATTATTATTATTATTCTTATTATTATTATTATTATTATTATTATTATTATTATTATTATTATTATTATTATTATTATTACCAGCCATACAGCCACCCTAAGTGGAAATGCAGATGCTGGAAGCCCAAAAGTAACCTATAGAATAAAAATAAAACAAAAAATATGAAAAATATCAAAGTAGAATGAATAAAGTAAATGGCAAGATGACACTGTCTTGAATGGCAGTACCCAAGCTCAGTTACTCAGTATTCATATTAGCTAAAACAAAAAGATGATGATCTATATGTTTTCAATGTTCGAATGCATCAATCAGACGTTTATCAGAACGTTATTTTTACAACCAAATGTTTCATTGGTTTGAACTTTGAAATATAGTTGCGCTGAAAGTCTTGGTGCTGTGGAGTTTGCGTTATAATAGCCCGGGTCTGAGAAGACGGGCCTAAATACTCGTAGGCCGGTCTGGATAGGCGGAGCTGAATCTTACCTGTTGTAATACCTGGTAGTAGCTATGTTAGTACATCTTGTATGTCGAATGGAGCACATCTGGTAGATTGTAGCTAATTCATAGGGGAATGTTATAAAATGCCCAGATTTTTACTAGAATTATTGGTTTCATCACTGAGTGCCATATCCCTTTTTCTGTTTACCGTTTTAGTTTATTAATTTTTTTTTAACATTTGTCAAATAATTTCCAAGAAATACGATTTCTTTTTACCTGAGTTTTAAAGAGATACAAACGCACACTGTAACTTATAAATGAAAGGAATATTCCTCACCATTCAGCGCACGCTCTCTCTCTCTCTCTCTCTCTCTCTCTCTCTCTCTCTCTCTCTCTCTCTCTCTGTAGATATCATTTTTTTTTAAGATCTACAGTATATTTGTAATTAACTATAAAAAAATCATTTGTTTATCATACTCGTACATAGGAATAACAACAGTAATTCTTTAGTGTTTCTTAGCATTCTTCCACAAAAACGGTTGTTCTTTAGAGAACTAACGAGAATCCAGGTAAACAGGATACGATATTTGCAAGTGTAATGCAGCTGCTTAAATAAAAAAAAAAAAAAAAAAAAGGCTCGCCTAAGAATTGATCGGACGACTTTTT
>NC_089744.1:5870000-5880000 GCF_040412425.1 Macrobrachium rosenbergii
CCACTAAGAACTTGTGAACGCATGCAAAGAGCGTATGTAAAACTAAATTAATACTTAATGAAAGCAATTAAGAACAAGTCAAATTGTGATTCAACTACAAATATAGAAATTCCGAGCAATAAAATTTATAGTTCATTTCAAATATTGTGAATGATCAAGTAGATTCTATGACGCTTTAAGAAATTTTTCATAACTGAGCAAAGGGCATCATTCATTTTAACTATTATATTGGATATGCAGTATTTCTATTTGCAATATTTTATATTTAGTATGTTATTATTCTTTTTATAAATTCTTTTGTTTTAGTCTAGTTCATTGCTATTTCACATCATTTTTAAAGTTTTAAGCTTCTAATTATGATTTTCAGTCATTTGTAAATTGTTTTATGAGGTCACCTTCGACAGGGATTACGTTGTAATTCTGTCTTCTTGCACGTTCCATTTCATGAAATCTTTCATTAATTCCACTATCGACTCTTGTCTATTTAGTAATAAAAAGTAACGAACCTATTACGACTAGCATCGAAATAAAAATATTTGGGCTTCGGGTGACCCAAACAGGAGGAGGAAGTCGATTAAGCTAGATGACCAGAGCAATCGGACCAACCAACCCCAAAAAAAAAAAAAAAAAAAAATCGTAAAATGTCTGATTCTCGGTAATAAACATCCGATAATATCCAGGAAGTCAGGAAAATGCTTATTGAATCGAACGGGCTCTCCAACTACCTCATTAGCCGGCGTTTCGCGGATCACCGAGTTATTTTTGGAGAAAAAAAATTTAAAAATCTGAAAATCCAGAGAGGAAAGAAGTTGGTGGGATGGCGGTCTTCCTATTTTATCTTTAGGGATTTCTGGGGGACGTTCGATCGTAAAATGGACCCCTTCTTTATTCTCATTATCATTATGGTTGTTATTATTACTGATATAACTCACACGAATGTAGAGGCACAGAGGTGTTGTAGCCTATATCTTCATATTCGTGTTTCCAGTGATTGTTCAGGAACAGAGCTTGGAAACTTGATAGCTGAGACGCAACAGGGCCAACGCTCTAAGGCGCCATCTATATGTATTAGTTGTAAGGCATCTGCAAGACTAAATTTTGTACTTCTTTTGCTGGAAAACACCACAGAATGGATTGTTTTCCAATAATATCTGACAACCCAAATAATATCCAGGTTAGGAGATTTCCAATAGATATTATTATTATTGTTTTTATTATTTGGAAGGAGTCCCTCTGTTAGAGTAGTGTTATTGAAAACATTCTTATTTTTACTTTAGTGGAATTTTTTTGCCAAAATTTATCACAGCTGATTTAAGGAACTGTCAGGAAATGTTTTTAATTTTTTCCCCCTGTTTGTCAACCAGTAACAACTGGTGAATTTTGGAGCTCCAGTATTGCTCCTGGATATTATGAGAGGTTTTCCATTAAGATGTATAGCGTAAAAATGATTCAGCGTTAGAAATTTTGTAATTATTCCAAAATTAGTTCTACAACCTTCAGTATGATAATTTGAAAAAATAACAGTGAAAATAATCGATGTAATTCATTGCTGAGTATTAGATAACTTTGGAAAACTTCAAAATTTACCCAACAAAGCTATCTAAATTACTTTTGAAATCTTGTTTTGTACATTGCATTATTTAAAGCAGTGGACTAATTATATTAATAATTTAATGTAAAACCCTTTGATAAGTAAAAAGCAACTAATAGATGGGTCACAGTATAGGACATCAAAACCTACTTGTTAATAATGATCCTAATTTTTGACAGTCAAGCAATCGTATCTGATAAATATATTTCGATTTCCTTCTCCCTTTTTTGTTTTATTTTAGATTTGTAAAAAAAAATGGTATATAATACTTCGCAAGCAGTTGCCTCTATTAGCTCTAAAATCTTTTAATCATATTAAGAGTGGATAGCTGTCTGATTGCGAAGGACTAAGCAAGGTACATTATAAGAGTTAAGCTATCATTAAGCATACACTTCTATAACTGAAAAGTAGACGCCAGTATTGTCTTAAGATGACATTACAAAATCCATATTATCAGGATAGCCATTTCTTATACCCAGGAGGAAGACGGTCGATTATTTAGGGCGTCACAATAACAACACAGTTACTCTACGATGGGCTTTAAAACTAATAAACTTCCAAGAATACAAAACGGCTAAATTAGGTTTAGTAACATGCTGTGTACTTAATGGTTTTCAATGTCCGTCTTTTTTGGATTCAACATCCAAAGCATTTTACCATCGAGTATTAACATCAAGTAAAACTGAGTTGTTACTGCTAGGAGTATTTTTAAAAATGTCCTTATAATCTCATGTTTGGCACTGTAAGCCCTTTTTCTGAAGAGCAGTGGCTGCCAAAACAAGGCAAGCGGGAAAGAAACTTTTGCAACTTTAGGGAGACTTACGCTTTAATATCCGTGGTTATGACCTCACAGCATAAGGCGTCACGAGGCCATCATCTTTTACTTCACTGATAAGCGAGCATAGTATATATAGATATACATACACACACACATATATATTAAAGGGTGTGTGTAATATATATATATATATATATATATATATATATATATATATATATATATATATATATATATATATTATATATATATATATATATATATATATATATATATATATATATATATATATATATATATATATATATATATATATATATATATATATATACAACTTGATAGGACAAACAAGACACACACATATATATATATATATATATATATATATATATATATATATATATATATATATATATATATATTAATAAATATATGCATATACAGATTAATTTTTGTCACCGTCACATTTTCTTGATAGCTCGGTGGTCAAAACCACTGAATTTTCGTTGTTTCTAAACCAAGCAGTAGTTCAAACGCCACTGGTGACAAGACATATATGACATAATTCCTTTTTGTGTAAGTAGTGAATGGGTTATTAAACGAAATTTGTGGCTTAATATTTGTGAACATTGTATATGTGTATATATATATATATATATATATATATATATATATATATATATATATATATATATATATATACATATATATATATATATATATATATATATATATATATATATGCATATATATATTAAGCTTACACAAATTTCCTTTAACAACCCATTCACTATACCTAGGGAATTACTTTTACTGACTGTCAAAAGGAATTATAAAAATTAATGTCATATGTGCTTATGTTTTATCACCAGTGGTGTGTTGTGTGTGTGTGTGTGCTGCTTGGTTTAGAAACAACGAAAATTCAGTGACTTTCCATCATCCACTGAGCTGTCAAGAAAAACGTCACGGTGATAAAAATTAATGGGTGTATAGCATACTCTGTATATGGTTTTATATATATATATATATATATATATATATATATATATATATATATATATATATATATATATATGTGTGTGTGTGTGTGTGTGTGTGTGTGTGTGTGTATGTGTGTGTGTGTAAAAGGATGCTTTTCAACTGACCAGAGTAACAGAAAGTCTTGTTGTCCTTTAAGCTGTAACTTCTTTCCATCATCCGACGTGGCACGAGAGTATCATCAGGTTTTACTGAAGAAAGAAGGCAAGTGCAAGACTGCGTTTTCTGTGCCCTGGGGGCATTATCGATACAGGAGGTGTCCAATGGGACTGACAAATGCCCCGCAACATTTCAAGAGTGCATGGAGCATATTCTCAGGGAAAGAGTGCGTGGAGCATATTCTCAGAGATTTCGCGTATGTTTTTCTTTTTATTTACCAACCATCCTTTGTTTGTACTAAATCATCTAGGTAAGACAGAAATTATATTAAAAAGGGCGAGGGACTTCGGATTATGAACGCTAGTGATGAGAAAATATGATTTTCTGGACACTAGCGTAAAATACTTAGAAGTTTTAATAAATTGTTAATCTGTTAGGATAAATCTGGTGGGAGCAAGGGTCCCAAAAGATCGAAAAAAAATCGGGAACAGTATGGCAAACAAGAGGATCTTTATTTTTATTTTTTTTTTTGCTGTTTCCGGAGGATTTATTTTTTATTTTGCTAACGTAGCCAAGCCACTGAACATACTGTTAGAAGGAAAAGTAAAGAAAAAAGGCGAGAAAGTTGTTGGAAATGGCAAGAGAAACAACGGTCGTTTCAGACTTTAAAACAACCTCTCATAAATGCACCGTTATTGCAGTGGGTAGAGTTTTACGCAGATCTTACATTGGATACTGACTCAGATTTTGAAGGAAATTGGTAAAAAGTTACATCCAGTTGTTTAGTGCAGCAGGTCGTTACAACACTAGATAAAAGGAGAAATGACAGATGATGAAAGCTAGAATTGTGTGGCCTGCGTTGGTCAGTGGTGGAAAAGTCTGACATATTTGACTAGAAATAAGTGCACTTTTTCCATAGACAATACTCTGCTTAGTAACTGGAGTTCAGGTGAAACTTGATCATACTAAGCAGAAATGGATGCCACATTCTGCAGTGTTTGATTCTGAGATCTAATTTAAGTGGAATGAACCTTATGTTGGAAATGATACAATAAGAATAATCAGGTCCAAAGATATTAGACTGGGAAGGTGTATAGAAAAACGGATATAACAGACAGGGAAGGCAAAAGCAAAACAAAAAGCCTGTCTTGTTGCATCAGTAGTAAGAAAATATACCTTTTCGAAACTGCAAAGATAGAGAATCCAACGATGCAGCCAGGATTAATTAATTAGAAAACAGAACTAGGAATTTTACAGACAGGAAATCAAATAATCTTTGAGGTAGGTACCCATGAACTTTAAGGGTCGCAATGAAACCCAAGAGACAAGTGATGAGTGGTACTTCATGATAAATATATATAAATACGTAGGACTGAAGAGTGCTAATAGAGAGAGAGAGTTTATTTTTTCGTAATATACGAGGATGTAATTAAAGATCGTTGCTAAAGAAATGTCCGGTGTAATAATTACTAGAGTTCATATAGACATCCACAGGCCGTTTGGACTTATCACGATGGAATTTGCTCCTGAAATTTTTCCGTAGGCAAAGAGCAAATTCTTGTTTTAACGGATATCGTAATCATTCTTTTTTTGGGGCCTTCTATGTTAAAGACTTAACAAAACCACTACAGTAGTTCGATTCTAGGTGAAAGAAATATTTTATAAATTTGGTATTTCGGAAAGATTGGATTAAAAAAAAAAAAGGAACTGTGAAAGCAGCTTGATCAAGGCAATTTTTAGTGTTCAATATTGTAAAATTACGAGAGGAAATGTGTTATTAATAATACAAAATGAAAAGAAAAAGCAAAAGTGGTTCATGTACCCCAGCCACTGATATCAATTTACATTGCAACCCCTCATTCAGTAAAAGGATTCTCTCCTTATTTTTCATTGTTTGATCAAGAACCGAAATTGACCATTGCATGGTGGGATCAAGATATAATTATCGGAGGGACATCAAAGGATATGGAATGGATTAATAGGAAATAGAAGATGCAGAGACAATTAAGGGAAATTGCAGGGCAGTGCACTCGCAAGAACTGGACATCGAAGAATGAGGTTAAGTTGCAATAGCTTGGGGATCATGACTTAGGAGCAGGACATCGTTGATCAGAGAGAACCAGAGTTTTGGACGAGTAAAGTTGCAGAATAGATGTAAAAATAATACGTCATAGAAATACTATAAGATGATAAATGTTTGTTGGGTTTCCTAAACATTGCATCTTCTTCTTCTTCTTCTTCTTCTTCTTCTTTTAACGTGCTTTTTTCCCATTTTTTGTATGGGGTAAGCACGATGCCTTCTTTTGAAGGACTTTTGATTTGGCTTTGGGGTAGACCGTAGTCTCGATCGGCTGCCCTGCCTGACATCGCTTAGACCCCGGTAGCGTATGTTTCATGTATCATACCAGACCCAACGCCCTTTCTTCCCAGCAGCGAGAAGTTGTTGCGCGTATATTGATAAAATTTAGTAAGATCAATCTTGATAGTGACAAAAAATCATACCTTCATAAGCAGCTGATGAAGCAGAGGACGAAATGCCAAATAAACAAGAGGGCTTAAAAAGATTCGGTATCGGTCCTAATAAGATGTAAGAAAATGTAGAGCAAAAGGGAAACAGGGGTGATATAAACTGTAATTCTAGCACACGACTTAGGAGAACAGAAAGACGAGAGGCTGAGAGAAACAAGTAAAAAAATGCGCCGAAGTTTCTTCGGCGCAATCAAGTTTTTTGTACAGCGTATAATCAAGGCCACCGAAAATAGCTCCATCTTTCGGTGATCTCGGTGTAATGCTATATGAGCCGCAGCCCATGAAACTTTAACCACGGGCCTGTGGTGGCCTGCCCTATATCGTTGCCAGATGCACGATTATGGCTAAGTGTTTTGTGTTTGATGATTGGAGAGTGGATGATCAAAATACCAATTTGCAGCCCGCTAGCCTCAGTAGTTTTTAAGATCTGGGGGACAGACAAAGCCGGCACATTAGTTTTCTCTTACAGAGAAGTAAAAAGGGAGGGTGTTGCGTGAATCAAGGTATTTTAGCTCTCACTCTTCGATGAGGAACACGGCAAAGAGGGGAAATTATTGTAGAGCATGTAACATATATAGGTAGTTTAACAGTTGGGCATGGCACGAAATTTTTACAAAAAGTTTGCTTGTGCTTTACAGCAATTGATAAGACAAGCAGACGAGTATTATGGGGAACCCCTGCAATCAACAGTTCCATAGCCATGAAAGTTAAAAGCCTCGAACCATCAGACAGTGACAAATAATATCAAATCATTTCGAAGGAAAGAAATGCTTTACTTTTGAGCTGGCCTTCTGACAGCAGACCACGTTCATTTTGGCATCGTGACTGATTATCGCTGGCGTTGTGCAATTCCTAGTAGGTGGACTTTCAGGCGGTGGACTTAAAACACCACAGAAACTGCGTAACTTTGCAGGTTTTATTAATAAACTCCCGATTCATCGTTTTAACGATATATTCTTGCAAAATGTTTTGTTTTTACCAACGTTATATGTATTTATAGGGTTGATGGTGTTAAATACATTGATGGGCCTTCGTCTTTCATCCTGTTACTTGCTCCCTCCTCCCCCACCTCTCTCTCTCTCTCTCTCTTTGTCTCTATCTTATATCTCTCTCTATCTCTCTATATACTCTATCTATATATATATATATATATATATATATATATATATATATATATATATATATATATATATATTTATATAGATGCACACATACATGCATATCTACTCAGTTGGCGCAAATACTGAAATCCCTTTCTGAAAATTAAAAGCCCAATAATCAGTTTACATCGGGCAACTAGGGAACGAATCCGAAATAATGATGTCCATATTACCCTCCGAGGAAAAAAGAGAGAGAGAGAGAGAGAGAGAGAGAGAGAGAGAGAGAGAGAGAGAGAGAGATCTATCGCTCCACGTGACGCAAGTGTAATCCTTGGCAAGGGGAAAGAGGGGAGTATTTAGAGCACCCAGATCCGAATGACTGGCGAGAATGAGAAGGATTTCGCGCCCTCCACCCTCACCACCTCACCTGGTTAATCTGACTCTCCTCCGCCACCGTTGCTGGTAATCTGTTTATTCCCCTCTGTTCCTGATTCCCTCTTCATTGATAACATTATCCTCACTAATCAGTTTACGTCTTGCAAGAAAATTAACAACCTCTAAGAAATGGCTGGCGATCATGTTGCAGAATATCAAGCGAGAGGTCTTCCTCATCTCGCGCTCTATTTGGTACAAGGGTGTGCATCTGTTTTCGTCCAGGGAATTATTGGGAATATTCCCCGAATAAATCTGAATTTCTTAATTGACTTAAGGGACAGCATTAAGGAAAACCATTAGAGTTGAAGGTATCAGGATTATTATTATTTTCGTTTACCTTGAGCTTAGCGGTATCGGTACTATGCATACTTATGTTCATGAAAAGTGTATATTCGCTTAAATGCCTATACCTCTTATTTACCTGATTTACTGCTATGGGCAACAACTATATGTGATTATCCATCAATCGCAGTCATTTCTTGATTCATTTATTCTTCACATAAACAGCGAATTCTAAAATTGTTTTATCACAATAAAGAATAATTCCGTACTGTTATTGCAAACCTATGTCTAAAATCCTACTTATTTTTTATTCTTTTCAGTTTGCAATCAGTTCTCGAGGCCCGTATATGCAATGGTGGGCTCCGTGCAGCCGGACAGCTTCGATACCCTCCACTCTTATGCCAACACCTTCCAGATGCCATTCATAACGCCTTGGTTCCCCGAAAACGTAAGTGTTTCTTATTTCTTGTAGAGAGAGAGATATTCGTTCGACAGTAACAACTCAATGTGTATCGTCATAAGATATTTTATGTACTCAAGAATGAAATTTAATTTTACCGTAATTGTCGTTTCCACAATGTTCAGTGTGTACAGAACTCTGTTTTACATGGAATGTGCCTCACTAACTTTTAAATGCACACAGTGGTGAGTAGCACATCTTGTAACCATGTTTATATTGCTGGATACTTTGCAAACTTTATTATAGAAGTTCTGCTTTCAGTAGTTTCAAAGACTCTAGTTATAGTAGGATTTAGAGCAGTAGATTGCTGTTTGTAGGTATTAGGACAACCACTAGTGAAGGGGGATAAAGATATAGAGACCAGTGTTGAGGATGAGGCAGATAGGCAGCAGAATTCCTAGGCAAATTATCTGCAAATTCCTTTGGGAACACAGAAGAGAGGACGTCAGTCTGTGATTTTTTTCAAACGTACATTTGAGGAAAACAGCACCATGAGAAGAGAATAAAGCACAGAATCATCAGGTCAGGAACATTTGAACACTTGTTTGGTCAGAAAAGTTTGAATATGGTTACCACAAAGGGAAAGGCAGTTGTTAGAAGTAATTACACGAACACGTTACCTTTTGATAAAGGAGTTCTAATGCCTAACATGTTTTCTTTGTTAATATTCTGTGCAGCATTGACGGATAGCCAAAACCGGAACAATGAGGGTTCAAGCTCTCTTGTTTTTCCATTTTTTAACATGGATTGTTGATGAGGGGCAATCGTAAGTAAGCCAAGTTGTTGATATAAAGAGTTTTAACGGAGTTGAGATATAAAACTTTATGACTTTAGGATGATGGTGGAATCAAAGAAAAGAAAACAGTAAGTAGGCTGTTTAATGCGATGCTTCGAGATAAGATATCGTAGAGGTACTAAGAATTATAGGAATATAGAAGGTCAAGGGTTTTATTTGCATAGCTATATCAGTCAAGAATTCAGGTAGGGTGTTTGAGGATCTCTTCCAAATGGTTGAGATTCGAAAAGCTGAGAATCGAAAAACGAGGCATTTTTTTTAGGGTTTTATCAGGAAAACCACATACACAAATATGAATTGCACGTGAAGGCAAGAAAAATTTGAGCCGCAGGACTTCATAGTTAGGATTACTCAGAATTCCCGTGTGTTGTGGCAGGAGTGTTGATGCAGACACAGGGACATTTTCCACTTTCTAAATAGAAAGAAACATAGATTGAGTTTCTAGTGAGATACATGAAATGAGTAGCGGAGCAACGCACGGCAGTTTGATTTTAGAGACGTGAAATATGGTTTGCAAGCGATATGCTGGCGGCAAACTTACAGATAAATTGGTCCAGGATAGCAAAAGATGGTTGTCCATTACCATGTAACCGCATGGGGAAGTCTATGCTATTAGTTGACTTTTCTATATATATATATATATATATATATATATATATATATATATATATATATATATATATATATATATATATATATATATATATATTTGGGTTTTATATATACACACACACACACACATATATATATATATATATATATATATATATATATATATATATATATATATATATATATATATATATATATATATACATATACAAACATTAACAAACAACAAATGTCATTTAATATCAACTCGCGCTTTTTCGGGAATATCACCGAATTGGAT
>NC_089744.1:5885000-5895000 GCF_040412425.1 Macrobrachium rosenbergii
TGTGTGTGTGTGTGTGTGTGTGTGTGTGTATGTGTGTATATATATATATATATATATATATATATATATATATATATATATATATATATATATATATATATATTTAATAACAGGTTATTAAACCCCACCTACGACGTCACTAAAACATAATAAGTGATAATAAAAGAGAAACCAAAATCCCTTTCCCCCACATTGATACTAAGAGTCCGATATTAACACCAAAGTCCATTATTCAAACATAATAAAAACTGATGTCTAAAACAGTCACCCCGACCATTGTCCATGCTATTTACAAACCAGTGTGTGGTTTATCCCAGTAACATCTGTCAGTCAAAGAAACATTTTTACATTAGTTTTATATGAGACAATACGGGATATTTCCCATAACATAATTAAAACTCAGTAAAGAAAATGCGTAAATAATGATACTAAAAACCACAGGCATTAAAAATTATAGAATACACAGCAAGGCACTGAATGTTAAAAATTGCCTTAAGCTAACCTTTTCGACGGGAATTAGGGAGCTTATCTTTTCACTGTTTACGATAGCCGGCTCCAACAACAACAATGTCCCATATTTCACAAAAGACTTCGCACTTGCCTTATCAGCCACTCCCATTCGAACCAACGAACACACATCACCGCAGTGACACTCCCTACAAATTCGGATCTGTAACTGGCTAAGGCTTCTGGAAGTTTCCATGCTGACTTTACTCCCGTTCCACGTGTGATGTAGCAAAGGCCCGTAGAGAATGCTGACAATGCTGAATTTGCGCCAGAATTGCCCAGTCGTGTTCGGACCGTGCTGATTCCGAAAAACACCCAAGCATCCACTTCTTGCCCTGTTTGAACTCTGCACAACAGTGGCATACCCATGTTTAATAAAACATATGTATTATTACACACACACACACACACACACACACATATATATATATATATATATATATATATATATATATATATATATATATATATATATATATATATATATATATATATATATATATATATATATATGAATATAAGAAAGGCCCATAAAACACTTTGAACGTTGCAACCATATATTTCGAGCACTTCCTTCTGTGCTCCTGTTCACTGGTAAAATGTGGACAGATGAAATGTTACAGGAGTATATATACAAAGCATATGTAGGTGTGGCGTTGTCTCCGATGGTATGCAGGCGACCGATTTGTCTGGTGGTCATGTTTCCTGGAGCACCTGTTTGAGAAGAGGTTTAAGGATTAACCCGTCGATTTCATCCGCTTTCCAATGTCCTCCTGACAAGTTCATATTGTTGGTTTGATTGATGATAGCAGATTCCAGCATCTTTCTTTTGTACGGACAGCTACTTTTGAAAACCAGCTCCGCCCCGCTCCAATTTATGGAATGGCCTCTATTCCCACTAGGGAATTGTTTTCCCTCGTTCTTGGGAAACGGTCGCCTGCATACCATCGGAGACTTAATGCCATACCTACATATGCTTTGTATATACACTACACTCCGTAACATTTCATCTGTCCATATTTTACCAGTGAACAGGAACACAGAAGGAAGTGCTCGAAATATATGGTTGCAACGTTCAAAGTGTTTTATGGGCCTTCTTATATTCATATTACACTGTGGTATTACAGTAAAAGACATTTATATATATATATATATATATATATATATATATATATATATATATATATATATATATATATATATATATATATATATATATATATATATATATATATATATATATATGACTGTATATATATGTATGTTGTATGTCTGTATGTTCGATGGGTAATACCTGAAAGGCGATAATAATTACAAAAATATATTGGTCTCTTTAATAATTTTTGTGTCATTTTTGTTTCCCATAGGCTTTTCTCATTCAGGCTTCATTGGGAGCATGCATGTTTTGAACTCCAGTACAAGGAAATCCAATTATTCCTTAACAAACTTTTAGAGGTATTTCACTATTGAGTTCTTGCGTTTGTTAAGTGCGGTGAAATAAAGAGTTTTCTCTGGGTATTTTTTTTTTACAGCATAGGGAAGAAACAGTGGGTTCGTTAATCTAGCTCCCAAAGGCTGATTCTCTCTCTCTCTCTCTCTCTCTCTCTCTCTCTCTCTCTCTCTCTCTCTCTCTCTCTCTCTCTCTCTCTCTTGGTATTTTGGATCAAGTTGCTCCTAGCATATAATACTGCTAATTGTCTGGCCATATAGCTATGTTATTTCTAAGACCAGATGATTGTTTAAATATATATATATATATATATATATATATATATATATATATATATATATATATATATATATACATACATACATACATACATACATACATACATACATACACACACACACACACACACACATATATATATATATATATATATATATATATATATATATATATATATATATATTACAGAATATAATCAGAAGATATTTGAACTGTAATGAGTCCCTTCTGTAGAATGAGAAAGCAATACTTCGAACATGAAAACTTGTGAAGATTTAGCTTACTGTCAGCAATTTGGATTCCGGCTGGTGTTTCTCTGAAGTTTCCATGAAGATGTCGCCATGGTTTCTTTAGTACTGTAGATATCTTGGCAACTGAGTTTGGAGATTTACAGTTCTGTAATGGTCATGAAAATTTATGCATGGCGACTGGTTTTGCTACTAAACCCTCTTTGCACAGGTCACAAGGAGTAACCCCTCGGTGGATTTTTCTATAATTACATCTTTTTAGTGTTCCGTAAAAGAAAACTATTGTGCCGGATTTTTCTGTTCGTCCGCACTTTTTCTGTACGCCCTCAGATCTTAAAAACTACGGAAGCTAGAGGTCTGCAAATTGGGATGTTGATCATCCAACCCCCAACCATCAAACATACAAAATTTTAGCCCTCTAGCCTCAGTAGTTTTTTTTTATCTTATTTAAGGTTAAAGTTAATCGTGCGTCTGGCACCTCTATAGGTGCCAGCAACACAGGCCACCACCGGGCCGTTGCGTGGCTGAAAGTTTCATGGGCCGAGGCTGAGAGTTTCGTGGGCCGCGGCTGAGAGTTTTGTGACCCTAGCTGAGAGTTTCATACAGCATTATACGCTGTACAGAAAACTCTATTGCGCCGAAGAAACTTTGGCGCATTTTTCACTTGTTTAATTAGATAAATGGCTGTTCGATCTCGCTTAGTAACCAACCTCTGATGGTCGATTACATTCGCTTGTCTTTTAAAATGTTGCCATTTCAAGTTACTTCTTGCACCCGTAGCCAATATGGATTTTACTGGAGTAGCCAGAAGGTTGGTTTAAAAAAAAAAAGGTAAGGTATACAGGTCAGTGTAATGAATTAATGGCAAACAATGGTGATATGTTTTTGAAAGGAAACAGGTTTCCATAATAGTTTCCTTTCGGAGATGTGTATTCGTATGTTGAATTAATGTTTTCGAATAGCAAACATTAATATACAAATATCCAAAATGTATATTTGTAATGCAGTGTTCATAATTTTCAATTATTTCCTTCTTGTTTTTTGATAAAACTTTCTTATTTTGAAGAACATACTTCTTGAGAAGTTGAAGATTTTGTTTTAATAGGCTCTTTCATCTCAAAAACAAAGTTACAAAGAATTCGTGTTCTTTTAAAGCAAAAACTTTGCTTGGAAAAGTTACCAACCTCCAATCAGTATGAGAGAGAGAGAGAGAGAGAGAGAGAGAGAGAGAGAGAGAGAGAGAGAGAGAGAGAGAGAGAGAGAGAGAGAGAGAGAAATTTACAGATCCAGATGTTTGAACACATAAGATATCAGTTTTGAACAAATAATATATGACACTAGGAACAGCGCCCATATGTAATACAAGAAATTATAATATAATTATTAACATAAAATACAGGGGAATACTTCGAACGCAAATCAAATTGATTGATTTGCTAATTACTTATCAGTTTTATTTACTGCTTCAACTGCTGCCCATAAACCTTTGCTAGTGCTGTGTTCATATTAGTTGTACAGTGTTTTATAAATAATGTTTTCTCGTTTGGCATCATGTAAGTGTACTTGCATTATAGATTGTACGCTTTCACCTGGTGTATCAAATGTCCAATTATAGCCTTTATGAGTTAGTGTTTGGTATCAAAATTTTTATTTCATACTGCTCTAATCATCATCCTGATTATAATTATTCTTCATATACAGATTTTAATTGGGGAAGCTTGCAGTTCGTTTTATATTACTGTTTATACTAGGAGATAATAAAAACATTTTAGATTGCGGCAGTTATCTGCATTGTGCTCTCTTTGTACACGCACGTAGACACACACACACGCGCGCACACACGCACACACAAACACACACACACACATACACACACACACACACACACACACATATATATATATATATATATATATATATATATATATATATATATATATATATATATATATATATATATATATATATATATATATCATTAGTGAAAATTCTGGGCTAGATTCCGGTGTAAGCCAAAAATATTCTTGTGACAAAATTCCGTTTAATTCCTATTATTTAGCTCTGATAGCCTAAGTAATGAGAAGACTTAGGTGGTTACTATGTAAATACTAATACAATGTATGTACAACACGAATATAGGATCATGTCACGCCACTTTCTATTTCACTTTGAAGGTTATTTTCCTAAGTAAGTACAAGCACAAACCTAAAATTTTCTAGCTGTAGTAAACAGGTCACGCAAGCCCATAAAGGCTTGAACCCATCTCAATTAAGCTCTATGGGATAAAATTCGGATGTTGTCTCTGCTCTGTTCTCTTACCCGAGACTTGTTCCTAACCCTAGAGTAAGTGTGACAGGTCCCCGGTCTCAAGTATTGCTTTCTGCCGCCTCTATTGATCACACCTGAATCTTTATGAGCGCTCTCATGCAGATTCTTCACAAGTTCCTGCATCCATCACTGGATGGTCTTCCTCCCTGATCGCTGAGGCTCTTCTCTGTCGAGCTTGCTGTGGTAGATCTGCTGCATGTTTTCCAATAGGTATATGACAGACACACACACACATATATATATACACACATACACACACACATATATATATATATACACATACATACATATATGTATATTATATATATATATATATATATATACGTATATTTACACACACAAATATATATACATATACATGTTTGATTTTAAGTCACGAAAAAGGTAAAAACGTGATGATTATACGAACAACGGTACAGCTGCGAAGAAAAGTAAAACAACGGAGATGCTCAGTACTTTCGTCTTATTACCGAGACATGGTCACAGCATGACTTGGTAATAAGATGAAAGTACTTATCATCTCAATTGTTTTATTTTTCCATTATTATATATATATATATATATATATATATATATATATATATATATATATATATTAAATATCAATCACTTGCACAATTGTTTTGTGCATTGATTACAGTCAATATCATTGTTTTGTGCATTGGACCTCTTTTAAACAGGATGGCATCTAACGGAGGTTTTTATTAAAAATAAGTTACAATTTTTCAAGGAGTCTCTGTTCTCATCTAGGTAGCTGATAAGGATAGACAGTCCTTGAAAGCTTGTAACATTTTTTTTTCAATAAACATCTACATTAAGTACCATCCTATTTAAATGAGGGCGTGTTATTAAAATATATATATATATATATATATATATATATATATATATATATATATATATATATATATATATATATATATATATATATATATATATATATATATATATATATTGTATATGTGTGTATAGGTGTATATATGTGTGTGTATTTCTTTCTCTCTCTCTCTCTCTCTCTCTCTCTCTCTCTCTATATATATATATATATATATATATATATATATATATATATATATATATAATTATATATATATATATATATATATATATATATTATATATAATTATATCATTGTTAAGCCTTCTTACTAAGCCTGTTGGAATGAGCTCGCTAGCTCATGCCATTTTTACCGTGGTTTCGACCACCATAGTTACCTCCTACCTGTGAGGTATTTATTTCACCATAAAAATCAACATAAATCAATTGAGGCTTTTCTTCAGTGCCAGTAATCAACACTTTTTCTCATAAAATAACTTTCTCTGACCTCTCGTCACTCCTCCGTAAAGAAAGTAAGCAGTCATGGCAACATAACGCACCCTGTTTCAGCCTCTTATTACACCAAACGAATCAATCTCTTTATCATATTAGAATAATTATTTCCATTCTCTCTTAAAGACATCGGTAACTCTTGCAATCTCTGCAATGGACAGTTACAAGAACAAGTGCAGAGGGTAAACATTCCTGGCAACTTAACACATTGTATCAGACTCTTTTTACACCAAACGAGTCAATTCCTTTATCTCTTTAAAAGAGTCAGTTAGACTCTCTCTGAAAGATATCAGTGACACTGCATTCCCTGTAGTAGTCAATAAAATCAATAAAACTAATATAAACTATGATGGAGAAAGGGTAGGACCTTGAAACAGATTTATTACTTAAACAGAATAACAACAAAACAGTGCCTGTTGTTGCTTTATTACCCAGTGGACAAACAAATGAAATATAACTAAAATAAGAACAAGAACATTTGAAAAGGGAAATGAAAAGCAACTGCAACGTAATGGAAATTAGTAAAAAAAAAAAATAGCCTTCACTGACACCACACCCACAGTCCCACGCATATCTTAGACTAGACTAGACTAGACTAGACTAGACATAACTAAATGAAGAGATTAATCCTAAACTTGACGAGATCTAAATTAAGGATTTGCATCGACAGTCCGAAGTGTCACGATCATTTGGGAAACGCTCAGGGACTAAATCCAATCTCTCTCTCTCTCTCTCTCTCTCTCTCTCTCTCTCTCTCTCTCTCTCTCTCTCTCTCTCTCTCAGAATTTGAAGCAATGGACAACATATCGTATTTCTGCCTCAGTCGGGAGAGCGAGTACTGAGAAATTTGGCATTGCATTTTCGTGGGCATGATTCCGTGCAATTACTTAGGGGGAACGACTGAATATTAGCAGTAAATCCCTAACAAATGAAAGCTTGCACGTTTGGTACATGCACGATGCGAATTCGAGTGGCTTCTGTGTTTTAATTACTATGATTAATATATATGTGTATATGTAAATATATAAATATACATTATATATACATATATATATATATATATATATATATATATATATATATATATATATATATATATATATATATATATATATATATATATATATATATATATATATATATATATATATATATATATATATATATATATATATATATATGTGTATATATGTGTGTGTGTGTGTGTGTGTGTGTGTGTGTGTGTGTGTGTGTGTAATTGTAATAGCCACACTGCCCTCTTGACTTCTCGAATTCTTCTCGCTTTTTTGGCAATTTCTTGCACTTGGATCTCAAGGCTTTGTAGTGACAAGGGTATCCAAAAATCGCGAAGATTCGAGAAGTTAAGAGGGCATTGTGGCTATTACAATTACATATGTATCTGGTAAAAGTGACCAGTAGATTCTACACGCATACACACACACACACACACACACACACACACATATATATATATATATATATATATATATATATATATATATATATATGTATATATATATATAGAGAGAGAGAGAGAGAGAGAGAGAGAGAGAGAGAGAGAGAGAGAGAGAGAGAGAGAGAGAGGTATGTAGATATAAGATAAATCCGGTGACATACCTGTCAACATAGTTTAGTGTTTATAAGTATATATATATATATATGTATATATATATATATATATATATATATATATATATATATATATATATATATATATATATGTATATATGTATATGGCTATTTCTCCTTACAGGGCTGGTTTCAGAAAACTGTAGGACGAAAATCACGATCACTTTTAAATTCTAACCGTTAGGCCGAGAGAGGACCCCGTTAGTCCAGTTCTCTTAGAAACTGGCATCCATGAAAAACAATACAAATCCTACCACGTTTATCCTTTAACACCAGAATCAACGACGGATCCAAATTGGTAGAAACGTTTACGACGTCAGTTGCTTCATGCAACGCCCCTGAAGTCTTGCTCTTCCAGGATACATTGCTTTCCTTCATAAACCTTGACTGCTCTGTCAACCTGCTCTTTCTGTGTCTCCCTCCTACGTAATTTCTACTTCAGAGGTACACACATACACCCTTTTTGTCGTCCTATCCGCTTTCGCTCTCCTTAAAGGGCTACATCATCTTGAAATACACTTATTTAGTTTTTCGATATTTATTAACCTTGTTCCCAATATTTGTCGTATATCTATGACGTCTCTTACGCATTCACCATTTTTACTAAACAAAAATTTCACACATAAATTGATTCCAACCAAGGGATTCCAGCTTTTATCGTCGTTTCGAATTCAATATTCGCACTTCAATCCATGCACAAAGAAACTCCACAATCCCCTTCCGCATTCTAACATTTGTTTCCCCAAGATACTCTTCCTCTGCTCTTGCACATATTTTTCAGTCCTAGCTATACCCTTTGCTTTTCTGATTTGGTCTTAATATTTTCACAGAATTGACACATGTCATCCATTTGATTACCAGGTGATCCTTTACCTAAAATGGTGTTTCCTTTTTTTTTTTTTTTTGCCTTATGTCACCGACGAATATATATCCATCTACTTTCACAAGTAGATTGAGCAATGTGATGCCTTTGCTTATTACATTTTTGTCGTTAGCTTCCCTTTTTACATATTACAGTTTTTTCTCTTAGACATTTTTTGGAACTTTTCCTTATCCAAAAGTACCTCACACTCACCATATCCAGCAACTAAATTTCGATCACGCTTTTGAAAGTCATCGTCCCACTTGTAATCTCTTCAAATAATTGTGCATTTCCTCTCTCCACATCTCTACTTTTTCTGTGCGTAATCTAAGCTGTTTGTTGGGTGAGTCGATGAGCCGGAGCTCAATTCCCCGGCCGGCTGATGAAGAATTATTTCTGGTGATAGAAATTTATTTCTCGCTATAATGTGGTTCGGATTCCACAATAAGCTGTAGGTCCCGTTGCTAAGTAACCAATTGGTTCTTAGCCACGTAAAATAAGTCTAATCCTTCGGGCCAGCCCTAGGAGAGCTGTTAATCAGCTCAGTGGTCTGGTAAAACTAAGATATACTTAACTTTTAACTGTGCGTAATCTGATCAGTAACTTCTATAACAGTTTTTAGATTTAGCTTTATTCACATACATCTGTCTTGCAATTTTAGATATAGCTTTATTCACATACATCTGTCTGGCAACATTCAGTTCTGCTCATTTTTCGTCATTTACATCATTTTCATCTTTTGATGAAATAATTGTTTCTTTATAAACAATCTTTTCCTCAATACCAAGCTCTTGGCAACATTTCTCCTTTTGCAGACACTGCATACCACCCAGCAGAGCAAATCTTTCTTTTTTTTTCTAAGCTCTTGCACATGTTCACATTAAACATTCATACTAGCCCTCACGTTTTCCGTCTACATCCTCCTGAACTTCCTGTTATTCCTCTCGTATGTCACTTGACGATTCTTTTTTCTTACCAACAACTTCAAATTAACACAATTTAAATTTTATTTGATAGACTTCACATTTCACCTCAATGCCATTCATCCAGAAACTCACGGTATGCAGCCATTTTTGTAAATCACCAATCCATTCCTTTACAAATAAAACCATCTTTGTCCTTAATTGCACTTTTATGTACAAGCATTCAATAGTCTGCCAAAACTCACAGATCATTGTTTTTTGCATTTTAGGGAGTGTGTTAGTTTCACTTAGGTGAGTTAGCATCAGCGTATTTTTAATTTGACAGCTTGCGTGGATGAAACCATTGCTGCTCTTCTGACCTAAGCAGTGGGTTAAGAATTTTGTTGTAAGCCAAATGCAAACGAGAATATTAGCAATTTCCTGCATTCACTACATTTGAAGAATA
>NC_089744.1:5897500-5907500 GCF_040412425.1 Macrobrachium rosenbergii
CATATTCGTAAACCGTACGTATGTATGGGTATTGTATGTACAAAGGCTTATGTATGTTTTAAATCGCGTATGGGGTCATATAAATATTAATAAAACTTTTGCAGGCATTGAATTTAGAATTTGACAAAAGCTGTGACGGAGGTTGATCACAGTGATGAAGGTGGTACTGAAACACTGAACGGAATAATACAGCATCTTCCTTTATGTTACAAAAGTATATACTCTAGTTATCTTTTGGACTGAAAGGAAATGAGAATTTCAGATTTTTATGCGCTGTGTGGAAAGACAACGATAGGCATTTTGTTCTAAAAATCTTTGTAAATTTGTATTTTTTTTTTTATTTTATGAGTTATTTTGCTTCTGCCAGCAAGCTGAAGTACCCAAATATCCAATATATATATATATATATATATATATATATATATATATATATATATATATATATATATATATATATATATATATATATATATATATATATATATATATATATATATATATATATATATATATATATATATATATATATTTATTATACACACATACATACATACATACATATACATACATATACATGGGTATATATTTCTGTGTGTATGCATGTAGCTGCGTCAGAACGTCATTAGCAAGATAAGGTTTTGTTCACTGAGGAAATATAATTTTTCTCTGTTAAAAGGAAATTTTACTATAGTAACGGCTATGTGAAGAACCTCTGTCTGTTCTCAATTTTTGTCATTATTGTAAATCTGGGATAACAGGTTGTTTCGCAACAAGCAAAAATATAATAATAATAATAATAATAATAATAATAATAATAATAATAATAATAATAATAATAATAATAATAATAATATCGTAAACTTCCAGATGCCGGTTTATGAAAAGGTCAGCTAACTCCTACGTTGAGTAATGCACGCCTGGTTGCCTGTCACTTAGACCTGTTCATTTCGTTGTAAGAGTTACATATTTTTTAAAGGAAATTTATATTAGGCCGATACTATAAACTATTTTTTTTTATTTATTTATTTAATTCCTTAACATCATAATAACACCTAAAGAGTTCTTTAATGATCCTGGTTTTGTTTATGAAGCTGCCTGTATCAAGAGGGAGTGTATGTGAATCCTAGTTTCATCTTTGTCAGCACCATTACGTGAAAAATAGTAATAGGGTCTCTGTGAATTTTCTTAAAGATATATTCCCATCCAAAGAACAATTAAGCAGGTTTTAATGAAGACCCGACTGTAGATCTAGGAGGGGGATTTTTTTAAAATAATTTCTTTCAATGGAATCTCACTGATATCTACTGAAAAAAAAATTCATTATCCTGGTGTTCCGGTAAGAACTTGCTCACAACATGTTAGCATCATGAATAATATTAGCTTAAGAATTAGTTAGTTGCCTCGAATCTTGATCACAAGAGTGGCGGTCCGATCACCTAATTTGACCTTTATAGCACTATTCTCGTCTAAGAGCGTACCAGAGAAGCATTTGAAATACGTATCGTATCCCATAATCTGTCGAATGGTGCATTTTATACATTTAAAGCACCACCACTCGTCGATGTGTATCCCAGGCAATGAACATCAAACATAATAATGACCAAGCGCAGCCATTTCAGCCGCTGGCCTTTGGCAACAGCATTGTCAATATCCCCCGTGTGAGCGATCACAGGGGCGTCTTGCAATGTGTCTCTTCACGGGCAAAGAAAGACTTTACACCTTGGTCGGTTCGGTGCTTTGTAGATTAAGAAGAGTAATGTCTTTGGTTCAAAATTGTCGAGAAAATTGTTTTGTACCTGTTGACTCATAAATAAGTAGTTTTATATATATATATATATATATATATATATATATATATATATATATATATATATATATATATATATATATATAACACGCACGCACACACACAAACAGACCCTCATTTAAACAGGATGGTATTGATCGGAGATATTTATTCAGGATAAGCTTCAAGCTTTCCAGGACTAACTGTCCTCATCGTCTGGTAGCAGTAAAAATTTTGCATCTTCCAGCTGTAAAAGTTTTACTATTACCAGGCGATGAAGAAAGTTAGTCCTGGAAAGCTTGAAGCTTTATCTGAATAAATAGTCCTGGAAAGTCTGCACTTTTTATGACTAAATATCTCCACTTAACACCGTCCTGTTTAAATGAGGGCTTGTATTAATGCAGAAAAGAAAATGAGACAGAAAATATATAAAATATATATATATATATATATATATATATATATACAGTATATGTGTGTGTGTACACATTCATACACACACACATATATACTGTATATGTATATAGATAGATAGATAGATGGGAAGCAAACCAATAGTTTTATTAATTGCGCTGAAGCTTTATTCAAATTCAAATTCAAATTCAAACTGGAAATTTTATTATAAACATGAACATACACATTTACTCGCTCACCCAACGAATACACATTCTATGGGTTGTTAAACGACAGATTTAAAGGTGCCTCCTGCTTCTATAAAAAGTATGAAAATTTCTGTATATGAACCCTGGTCGTCTCTTGTTATGTTAGCCATTAGTATAGAGAGACTGATGGAAACATTTGACAATGTAAGACTATGGTGAACAATAATTAAACATGAGAGATCACTTCACATCAGTGTCGCAGGAAGTGATTATTCAGTAGCACTAAATGTACATTGCATTAATACGAATACTCTTCATGTCATTCATGCTCGAGCGCACACACACAAGCGCACCCCACACACACACACACACAAACACACACATATATATGTGTGTATATATATATATATATATATATATATATATATATATATATATATATATATATATATATATATATAATGTCTTGTACTTGGACCTTAAGGCTTTTTAGACATCATAATTTCTTCATATTTCTTTCACTTGGACCTTAAGGCTTTGTAGACATCACAATTTCTTCATATGTCTTGCACTTGGACCTTAAGGCTTTGTAGACATCATAATTTCTTCATATGTCTTGCACTTGGACCTTAAGGCTTTTAGACATCAAAATTTCTTCATATTTCTTTATGTCTTGCATTTCTTCACATGTCTTGACTTGGACCTTAAGGCTCTGTAGACATCATAATTTCTTCATATTTCTTGCACTTGGACCTTAAGGCTTTGTAGTGACACGCCCATCCAAAAAGCGCAAAAAATTCGAGAAGTAAAGGTGTGTTTTTGGGTACGACTATGGCTGTGGTTGCATACGTGCGTTTTTACGTATGCGTATAAATCCCACTTTTAGCCTTATTTCGAAGATAATTTTCAAAATTTTTCATCTTTGTAGGAAAATGTTAGTAGGTAGATAATGCACTCCTTGTCAGCGTTTATTTGTCTGCTGAAACTGGAAATTTTAAATTAATAATTCATATTCACGGCCTGTCTCAGTCCGACGGAAAATCCAGATTCAACGGGAACACATTAAGTTTCATAATTAAACCCATAGGGATTTTTTTTTTCATCTCATTTCCCAAGATAAGTTTAGATGGTATTTAACCTCAGCCTGCTTTTCGTTAAGCCGGCCTTATGACAGGATTTATCATATTCTAAATTATAGGTTTTTACATGGATTAAGAAGATTGCTGTGGACCTCAGTTTCTGGACTGGAGGAAAGGGACATACCTGTTAATAAGGCTTATTCTGAAGGCGTCATTTATATATATTAATTTTTATGAAAATCAGGCGAAGCTTACTTTTGGTCTCATGCTTTCCTACTCATCTGAGGCTTTTCAAGGATGTAAGTAACATTCTGAGGTTTTTAAAGGATGTAAATTGCATGTCATCTTCCGTCCCTTCTGCCCTAAGTATGTACAGGGACTAGATATAGCCATGAGGATCGAATATCAGTTAAAAACCATATATTGCAAAATCTTCAGTCGTAATCTTCGAACTCTATGGATTCTAATTTTTCGTTTATTTAAAGGTGTTTGCATATTCTGGTGAAATCCTTGGCCTTTTCATGTCATACCTCTCTCAAAATGTATTTGAAAGCATTTATATTGATTAGTAAGCAAGTCAATTTACCTATTTTGAACTTATTTTACTCTATTGTATCTTTCTTCCAAGGAGAAATTTAGTAACAACTTGAGTTTTACGCTCTGTCCGTATATCTCGCCAGTCCATTCAAAATCGCTTTTAGGAGATTTGCGAAATTCTCATATCCATTTTGCAAATAAGAGGAAAATAATATTGTTTATGCCTACGAATAAAAAGTCTTCAAAAATGATTATGAATTGTGTTACAGCTTGTTTTACCTTCTCAAACAAGCAGGACATATCCGGCTTCCAGTTCCAGCTGTCACAAATACAACGTCCAATCACAGACGACCGCATGGTCACCGGCAGTCCTTTAGGGCGAGAATAAGATACCGTAATTATTTACAGACATGGAACCCCTGCTGCCATCTATCGGTCACCTATAGCAGAAGACGATTGCACTCTAACATGGGGAGAAAGGATCATAGATAATTCACGATCATGGTTTTTTTTCACGTTACATATCAATTTGATTTTACGGAAATATCTCGTGGGACATTTAAATAGAGAGACATTTCATTAACAGAGTTCAACAAACGCGAATGCGCAGGACGTTTGTGCAAGTCGTCTTCACCATCAGATTCATTTCCACGTTAAAAGTATTGTGATATGGTTTAATCATACTATAATTATTATTATTATTTGTTTCTATTTGTATTTTGACCTTTCCCTCTCGTTATTAAAAAAAGCATTATTATCCATTCTATAAATTTTCCCCATGAAATTACATCTTGCTGCACTTAAGAAAAAAACTGCAGCTATATTTCATTCCGTCTTTTCTTACTTATTCCTCATTGGTTTGATGTCGCAATAATCAGATGGTTCAAAATTCCTTTTACAGAGCTAAATAAATGCAATGAAATTCCTTCCTGTGAACGCTGAGGTCAGTCCCCAAATAAAGTTAAATTTATGTTTTCCATTTCATTAAGTATGTCTAAGGTAATAGTGACGTATTCGATTATTTGATATTATTTCATAAGCATTGGCGAGGTCGTTTCATTATTAGTGTTCTTGGGATATTTAAGACCTCATGCCCAAGGAGGCCTACAAGTTTACCGATCCACCAAAGATCTTTCTTAGGGCATTTTCTTATTGATATAACGTGATTTTCTTTCAAAAAAAAAAAAAAAAAAAAACTTTCGTTTAGCAGCTAATTACCTTACATTAGTGATATTGTTGAGAACAGAATCAGCTCTTAAATACATCATCTTTTTTCATGATCATACTGAAACACAGTTATTAATCTGGCATAATTCCAGTAATGAAAGTCGTTAGAATATGCAGATATATATATATATATATATATATATATATATATATATATATATATATATATATATATATATATATATATATATATATATATATATACACTCGTATATATTCCTAAGCAAGTTACAAATGATTTTCCAGGAATGAAAAAAAAATTGTAATAATTTTTTCAGCCCGTCTTCATTTGGGCTGATCTGTCACTAGGTCTTGTGCTTGATAGCATAAGAACTTTTACCTCTCTGACTATTTTTGGACAGAAAACTTTGTTTGAAGACCCTAACGCTTACCCCTGGATCAGCTGAGATAACCCTCAAGGTGTTGCTCTTGAATATCATATATATAGTATAAATACTACGGGATGTGTCGTCTCCCCCGTATTTACTTTGGAGCGGTACGAGAATCCGTGAATGGAAGTCTTATTTTCAAATACTCTTCTGTAAATGCCTCATGTTATTCTGCAAGGTCTGGGGAAGACAGAAGAGATCAGTGTTATCTTAGTATCATTACAGGCTCTGTACAGGGCATTACAACTTACTGAGTCCGCTGTCCTATAAGAGTTCCAAAGTAAACTTACATTTTAAAAGATCTTCAATAAATAATTTGCTACAAAAACCACATGTTCTTAAATGAAGATTATCCACTCTTCTTGGAGACTTCTCATGAACACATTAAGCAGCACACACACACACACACACAGTATATATATATATATATATATATATATATATATATATATATATATATATATATATATATATATATATATATATATATATATATATTCAGGCTGTTTCTGAAATTAGAGCCCCCTCTACAGCATAAACTAAAATTGATATGGACAAAAACAAAAGCAATTCAGAACAGGTATTTATTTAAGTTTCTCTCTGAGTATTTAATATTCTGTGTGGCCTCCATCTGCCTGTACCACAGTCTGCATTCTTGAGGGGTATGATTTCAGCATTCAGCAAATCGCAAAAAAGCTGAGACTCAAACTCCATTTCCCTGAGCACTTCGGTCAGCTCTATTCGCAGGTCATCGAGGCTTGGTATACCATCATAGTTCACTGTGTGCGCTTCAACACGATCCTTTAAGATACCACCAATGTTTTCACACACATTAAGGTCAGGGGAGCTACCTGGAAATTCACTTGACGAGAAGAAATAGATACCACTCTTTCGAAGCAGTCTTGTGTCTGAAGAGCCTTGAAACATGGTGCCTTATCATGCAAAAATGTGACTTCTTCAACAGATAACACATTTTCACGATCTTTGAGGAAAGGAAATACTCCACCAGTAAGCACAGTTTCTCTGAAGTATTCGCCATTCCATGACTGTCCTTTTTCTTTGATGATCCACATTAACCATTTGGCTGTGAAACAAAAAAATTCCCAAACATTCAGGAAATTTCACAACTTGGCTATAGCGCACGTCATTGCTGATATCATCCAACTTTGCAGCCCAAATGATGTCATTTATATGATTTGGCTTATTGACTGTGTAAATGAAGAATTCATCTGATGCGGCAACATGGAGAAAGTCAGCTTCATCCCAATCTTTAAGAAATGAACCACAAAACCATGCACAGTCTTCTCTTTGTTGCTGAGTGATGTTGGGCTTGCTGATAACATGAAATGGCTTGATACCAGATTTTTTCAACTCACGATATACAGCGCTATAACTTCTCTTCTTTCCCCTTTTTGTTTCTTGTTAAAGCGCCAGTTTACGTAAAGACTTTCTTGGTCTACCCACTGCCTCATCTATGATGTCTTTTGACTCCTGAGAAAGGACTTCAGGCCTTCCAAGATTCTCACTCTTTTTGTGATGACAGTCATATGGATTTTTGTTCCAGTTTCTTTTAACAAAGGATTCATCTCTTTTAATGTATTTAGCTATCCAGGAATGTGAAATGAAGGATGCGCCAGCATCCCTGGCGTCTCTGAAGGTTATAGCCCAGATTTGGTCAATCCATCTGATTTCCTCCAAGTCGTTAGCCATGGCTGTATCTAACTCCATCACTCAGTCTGAAAATACAAGAAATGTAAAATGAAAAATAGCTTAATAGAAACTTAAAATAATGTACTTGGAGATAGGCTATAGCAGAAAACTTCACAACTTTCCATTTGTTCTGTGAAGGGGGCTCTAATTTGAAACACCCAGTATATATATATATATATATATATATATATATATATATATATATATATATATATATATATATATATATATATATATATATATATATATATATATGTTGTATAGAGTCCATGAGGTGTTCACCTCTAATCACTTTGTATTTTTGCCATGGGAGGCTTAGCATAGTTGATGTTCAGTCAAAGTGTAGCCTCATGATTCAGAAATAAGATTCATGTGAAATTGTAACTTTGAGACCGATGTCATTGATTTTACAGGTTTTGTGAAACTTTTATTTTTTGGAGTTGTGTGCATTGTAGACTACTACGTGGTCCTTAAGGCTGTGCTTTTGTATGTTAAATTTAAATAGTCTAATTTTGTAATAAAAGTTGTAAAAACCCAACCGAAACTTGCTGGACCTTCTGTTAGATATTTGCAGATTTTTGCCCTTCGGGCCAGATTATCCCTAGTCACCGACATCTCAACTCAGAACTAGTGCGTCGGAGGTAAAATTCCCGACTCATACTCTGCCAATAAAATACAAATTCTTAAGTATCTTGTGGTATTACCATCATCATATCTAAGTACTTAATCCACGTAAAAAAATTGTTAGTGACGGGCATAACTTTGTAGATCAAGAACTAATAATCATCATCATCTGTGCATGCGTATTAGTACACTAAATGCGTCTGTGACAGGTCTACCCCTTCATTAAAAATTACTCGCGACGAAATGACCACGTTTTTTTTTCAATGTTCATCTTTTTTTTCATTAAACACGGCCAAGCCAATAAAATACAAATTCTTAAGAACCTTGAGGTATTACATCATCATGCCTAGAACGAGTCTCCTTCGATTTGTTGTGCATTGAATTTCACGTAATTGATAAAAGGTCCGTCTACTGTTGAAAGGGAGACACATAAATACACAGACACACCCGAGTACTAATCGTAGAAGTATGAGATCTTTGATTTATTGTCTTTCATGAAGCTACAAATGTCGCTTAATGTCTAGTTCACGCTACTTCGGGAATATCCCCGGGAATGGAGTCTGGGAAGTACCGTGTCGAGGGATCGAGACTCGGTGGTACCGATCCATTTATCATTTAAAAAAATTCCCTCCCCGTGATAATTCCCCATCGAGGATATTCCTGAGGTAGGGTGAATTAGATAGTAAGCGACATTTGTAGTTTCATGTATATGTATATATATATATATATATATATATATATATATATATATATATATATATATATATATATATATATATATATATATATATATATATATATATATATATATATATATATATATATATATATATATATATATATATATATATATAAGAGCTGCGTATGTATATTACTTCACTCTCCATCACCGACGACACAGAGAATCCTTCATCTCAATAATCCAGCTCGAGTGTAGTTGTCAACTAATATCCCGGATACCTACTTCAGATCCTTTGATCTCTGTAGGGATGCTGAAAGGATTTTAAGTCGTTTAGATCCCCGCCAAATTTCCATCCGATCTGGGGGTCCTTGGAGCTCCTTGACAGTCCTGATTGATGCATTCGACGAGGTTTTGATGTCTGCCTAATACTGCATCATAAATTACTAAGTTCGTTTTTGGCTTTGAGTTTTTTGATTGTGACAGATGAGACGCGAAATGGAAGAGGTGGGGATTTTATTGCTGGGATTGTCGCTCATAAATCCGACATCAAACGGCATGAATAAGATGGGATTTGATTGCATAATGATGGGGAGATTAATTGAAACGGAATTGAATGGCAGCGCTCACAACACTAATATTATATTTCACCGCTTGCTTTTACCCTGCGATGATAAATGCTTTGGTTTTGTGGTTAAAACGCACAGGCATACACACGCATTTATTTATATACGTACTTACATATATACATACATACATACATACATATATATATATATATATATATATATATATATATATATATATATATATATATATATATATATTATATTTACATATATATATGTATATATTAGTGTATCTTTCTAATATATATATATATATATATATATATATATATATATATATATATATATATATATATATATATATAGAATATATATATATATATATATACATAGATAAATAGATGGATAGATTTATAGGTAGACAGATAAATTTCAGTTTTGTACCATCATGAAATCTACCTAAATTGCCCAGCGAGAGTCTGCGAGGGGTCCTAATAAAGCACTGTAATGCTAAATGGAAAGTGCCAAGAACTTCGGAAATCTTCGCCTTTTCCTAACATCCTTTGGTCAGGTTGAAGCCCCAGCAGCCTCTGGCTGAGATGCTAATTTCTGTGTAGCCGCTGTTGGAGTGGGGTCGTAAGGAATGCAACCTTATCGTTTGTGTCAACATTTCAAGTGTCTTGGGCTCTTAACCTTGAGAATGGAAGGGTTGATAACATAGCTGTAAAAATTCCTCTATGACATTCTTTAAATTCTTTTACTCCACAAGTACAATCCTCATTCCCTCCACTCCGCCTC